>NC_134535.1:110002993-110302993 GCF_050624435.1 Tenrec ecaudatus
GTATTGGTTTATTTCAAACAATACTGAGAAATATAAAGTTTTGGTAGTTTAAAAAGACAATAAAGCAAATGTTAAATTATCCTTTTCTCCTGTCCACATATTTCTCAGGCTCATTTTCTCAAGACAACCCTGTAGTTGAACTCCTGTGAGGGCCTATTTGATTTATGGCCCAGAAAAGTACTACATTACTGCTAACTGACACTAAATTTTTGGACCTTTTTATAAGACTTAAGATATTGAATTGTAGTTACCCTTGTTTATTACAGAGAAGGCTGTGTGAAAGGGAGCGAGGAGACCTTTGGAGTGAAGGTCTACGTTTCAATCTGTCCACTTTAATAGCTCTGTGGAAATAACACCACACTACTAAGATGCTTCAGGAGGACCTGCTCTTCCCCCAATGAAGTGGATTTCCTGTAAGCATTGCAGTACGTTGCCAATGGCTTCTCTTCATTTGAAGGTTGCTTTTGGAATCTTATAAAACTGGCTCTCTGTGATTACTAATCAGCGAAAATCACATTCAGCGAAATGTAAAAAAGGGACAAGAGGTCATTGGCTCATGAACACAAACATTCTCTAGATAGGTCTCTGTCCTGAGGATGTCGGTGTCTTGTGAAAATCCAAACACTTACAGAGAAATCCATGCTTTCTTTTCCTCCCCCCAACCCCCACCCCGACTTCCTGACGGACTTGTTGTAAGAGGAAATGAAGTAGCTCTCTTTGCAATCTTTACATCCTGAATAAACAACAAACTGAAAAACAAACTCAGTTCTGTCGAGTTGATTCCAACTCACAGCAGTCCTGCAGCACAGTGTAGCATTGCCCCCATGAGATTCCAAGACTGTAGCTCTTTTGGGGAGCCAAAAGTCTGTCTTTCTTCTGAGGCACATCTGGGGGTCTCGAGCTACTGACCTTATGGTTCAACTGTCCAACAGGTAAACACTGCACCACCAGGCCTTCCTGAATAAACAAAGTATCTGAAAATCCTGTAAAGAATCACAGAATACCATTTTCTCTAATAGTTGGCCCTTTAAAAAAAATGTTTCACCTTGAGGTAATTAGTTTATTGTGCCAACCTGGCCTTTAAACACATGTGGGGTTAATTGAGGGATGGAGGGATAAATGGCTCTGTGAGCCTCACCTTTTGAGTTCTCGGGTCTCTTGCTTTCTGATGCTTAGACCAGGGTGCAGCTGCCTTAGCCAGTTCCCTGCTTCCATTGGCAAGGCTCACTTCCTACAAGACATCCCCGAGGAGAAGCCACACGGACCTACCCCGATGCAGCCCTGGGTGCTGGAGCTGCCATTGGAGACCCCTGCCAGTGCTGAGATGCTTACAGGTTCAATGATTTGGCTTTCCTCCTGCAGTCAGCGTGACTGTGTGTGTTTTGTGAGATGGAGGAGGACTTTGTGGATTGGTGTTGGACATATGGGTTAATGTTGGACTTGTGGGCTTGGGCAGCACTGGGTTGGGATGTTTTCTTGATGCACACTTAACCTTTATATAAAACTCTCTCTTATACGTGAGTTTCTGTGGATTTGTTTCTCTAAAGTACCCAGACTAATACACATCCATTACTTTTAATTCTTCTAATAGTATTATTGACTCTTAAAACTGAAACAGCAACATGTCAGTTTGTTGTATTATGGTGGTTTGTATGTTGCCATGATGCTGGAACACCTGCCATTGGAATTTCAAATACCAGAAAGGTCAGTCAACAAATTTCAACAGAGATTCCAGAGTAAGACGGACTAGGAAGAAAGATCTGGATATATAAAACAAACAAAAATAGCCAATGAAAATCTTATGCCTAACAGAGTATTGACCAATATAGTGCTGAAGATGAGCCTCTCAGGCACTCAGAATATGACTAGGGAAGAGCTAACTCTTCAAAGTAGAGTTGACCTTAATGAGATACATTGACACAATAACTTCAACATTGGGCCCAAATTTATAAAAGATATGGAGATGGTGAAGGGTAAGGTAATGTTTCTTTCTTTTAAAGAGGCTTTCTACTCCTGTAAAGAATTGCAGTCTTGGAAACCCAAAGGAACGGTTCTACCCTGTCCTGTGGGGTCACTATGAATCAGCATTGACTTGATGGCAGTGAGTTTGGGTATTTGTTTTTGTTGTTGTTGTTATTTAGTTTGTTTAAGTGCACTTTGCCTAGGATATTCATCTTGTCAGTTGTCAAAAGGAATATTATTTTGATCCCAATTTTACCTATGAGGCGGTTGAAGATGTTAAACTTAGCAAGAGACCAGATGATTCTTAAAGCTCAAGGGCATCGATGATCTAAAACAGTCTTTCCCAATATGGGTGCTCCTGCTTTCTAAGGGGTGCGGAATAATCCAGAGGGGCTGCAAAAGCAGATACCTACATTTTATCGTGGATTACGGGTTACAATATAGAAGATCGTAATTGCCAAGGGAGCCCTGAATAAATTTTTTTCCTGTAAAGGGTGGGGTAGACCAAATAACTTTGGGTCCTATGATACAAACTTAAAGTCCATCTCCACTGTCAACTTTCTCATTGTAATAACCTCACAATTTCCAGCTGATTTCCAACATTTTTGTTAAAGTCCCTAATATTTTTGCTTGTTCCCTATTTGCATAAAAATGTTTCTCTACTTTTTCTCAAAGATCGGTTTCTGGAATACTGTAATTCTTCTCTAAATGGTGTAGTACAAAATCAACTCGATGGGAATTGTCCACAAGTTGTGATATTTATATTAACTGGGGACCTTAAAAACAGAAACAACTGGCCTTACATTTCTGCCAATAGACATTTGAATTTGATTGATATGGGCTGTGAGCTGGGAATCCGAGTGTTTTAAAGCTGCCAGTGACAGAGAGAAACCATCAACCGTGGCAGTATGCCTTTTGACCCTTCTCTTAGATTAACTCTGTGAAGCACAGAGCTCACACCATTGGACTATGTCACTTATTATCCTTCCTTTTTCCAGGGTCTGTTGGCCTCCAGGATGCTTCCCGCATTCCTTGACTATGTTGGCAGCAGTCACTCCAAATAATTACTGCCATCATTCTTTTTCTTAAATCATTTTATTGGGGGATCAGACAACTCTTATCACAATCCACACATACATCAATTATGTAAAGCACACGTGTACATTCATTTCCCTCATCATTCTCAAAATAATTGCTCTCTACCTAAGCCCCTGGCATCAGCTCCTCATTTTCCCCCTCCCTCCACACTCCTCCCTCCCTCATTAACCCTTGATAATCTATAAATTATTATTTTGTCATATCGTGCACTGTCTGATGTCTCTCTTCACCTACTTTTCTGTTGTCTGTCACCCAGGGAGGAGGTTATATGTAGATCCTTGTAATAGGTTCCCCATTTCCACCCCACCCTCCCCATTCTTAGTGATGTCTATATCCAGGTAGACAGTACTTACAATATCCTATCTTTTCACTTTGTTGTCCCACTTCTTGAATGTATAGTTGTCCTTCACCCTGTCCTTCACCTGTTGTTCCACCTCTTGAAATTATAGTTGTCATCTCTCCTGTTTATATGTTCAATGTGTATTCCTAATAACTACATTCCTCTCAAACTCAGTTAACAATCACACCTCTCTAGATCAGTCACTCTAATTCCATGCTCCAACAATTACTCAAATGTTTATGCCCCTTTATGTCACCTCTTCACTGTGACTCTCTTTACATAGAGAGAGAATAACTGTGACAGAATAAAGTAAAACTACCACAAGGTTGTAAGTCTTTATGGAAGCTGACTACCACATCTTCCTCCTAGAGAGCAATTGATGGATTCAAACCATTGACCTTTAGGTTGGCAGCCAAGAGTTTCCTTCACTGTTCCGTACTTCATAGTCTATTTAAAGTTTAGAACCCATTTTTATAATAATTCCTTTGCAAACACTCTCAACAACTTCAAGTCTCTTCCAGCTCCCTCGCAAACCCAACCAGCCTGCTGTCATTGAGATGAATCTGACTCATAGTGACCCTACATAAGAAGGTCGAATTGCCTCTTTAAGTTTGGGGTTCTGAGACTTTAAATCTTTACAGAAGCAGAAATGCCTTATCTTTTCTGGAAAAGATAAAACTATTGCTTGGCTGCTAACAGGTGACTCAAATGTATGCATGCATCAAGAAACTCTTCATTCCTTCCAATCCAACTCACTGTTGTGCCACTAATTTCCATCTGAAGACATTGCACCTTCTTTCTTAGTCAAAGTTACCATTGACTATTTCCTTTCTCACACATACCTTTTACACATTGTGCTGCTAGCCACAAGGTCAGCGGTGTGGAACCAGCAGCAGTGACACAGGGGGAAGTCTAGGCTTTCTACTCCTGTGAGGAGTTAGAGCCTCTGAAACTCTCAGGGGAAATCCTACCCTATCCTTCAGGGTTGCCATGAGTGGACATGAACTTGAGGCAGTGAGTTGGGTTGTTGTTTGTTTTTCTGTTATCCGAATTATCTATGTTTGATATTTTAAAATAATGTAAATTTTAAATTTAAGATTGCAAGCAATATTTTTCTGAAGGAGATTTTCTTCCCCTCTATATGAAGATAAATAATCCTTTCTTCCAGTTCTACAGATTACTGATGATGCACATGAGCCCAATCTCTTAACTATACTGAACATTGTGCCTTGGATCACACACGAATTTTCATGTTGTTGTTTTTATATAAATTGTTCCAAACCCTATCAGAATCTCACCACCACAAAACCCTAAGTTGTTAACTCAAAATTAGATGACAGACATATGGTTCTCAACATTCCATCTTATTGGGAGCTGCCCATAGGGCAATCCTTGGTAGTGGTAATTTTTCCAGAGATAATATAATCAGATTGAAATACAGGTGTCTATCATTTGCTTAAATTAAGTTTTCCATAGTTAAGTTGATTTTTTTTAATAAATAAATTCTATATAAAATCATCACAACCAGTTCTGCTCTTTCCCACATCTTGCATTCATTTACTCCCCCCCCAATTTCCTTCACTCTACCCCCATCATGGATAAACCATTGCATCAATTATTGTAGCTATGCATCCACTCCCTCTACTTCATAAACTATGAAACCTAACAGAAAAAAACAAAAATCAAAAACAAAATAAAACTGAAAGAAAAAATATTCTAATAATAATATAAAGATAAAAACAAAAATAAAGAATAAGAAAGAAAAAACCACCAGCAATATTAAAGTAAGCCAGAGAGAAAATTACTACCTCAGAACAAGTGAGAAATGTTTAAACCTAGAGTAAATCCAGGATGAATCAAGAAGGAGGTCAACTGACCAGTATTATATGATACCTTAGTTTTATCCACCATAGTCAAGTTTACAATTATCTCTGTCTGATAGCAAAGCTGTTCACATCCCTCCACAGTGGCTAGAAGTAGAATCTGAGTTGGTACTCTGCAGATGGATTTTGGGCTCCCACTGTCCTCTAGCCTTCTACAAATTGTATGTTCACAATTTAAGCTCTAACACTTTCCCCTTCATTGTATTTAGATTTTGTTCTTGTCACTTTTGTATCACACAGGCTCATGTGCTATTTCTGTGGGAACTTAGTTGATGCCTCACTTAAATGGCTACTTGTTTGAATAAAGCCTTTAGGACCCTAGACACTATTCCAATTGATAGGCGGGCACCATCTGATTTCTTCACCTTGCTTTGGTGTAGCGCCCTTATTTTCAGTGATCTCTTAATAAAGGTGAGTATTGAGCAAGTCCATGTTATAAGAACGAACTGTTCTTGGATTGGGGCTAAAATTAAGTGGTACCTCAGAATCTATCTGCTTGTCCATGGGTTATGAATTATTCTGTTTCACTTAGAAATCTTATTATCAGTTTTTGACAAACAAAAAATAACTCAGAACAACAGTAAACAAAACCAAAATAAAACAAAAATTTAAAACATTGTAAATCATTCCCTTGGGGTATGAGGAGATTAAATTGACATCAATACCTGATAGCACAGAATTTAAGTTGTTATCCAGAAAAAGGGTTTATGTTAGTATAGTCCAGCTTTGAACTGCAATTCATGAGTGTTGCTTTGTATGGGTTGAATTTTTAAAGGATTGAGCTCTGTTTACATTGAGCATGGGGGTTGGTGTTAGGGAACATTTCCTGTAATATTTATTACAGGGTCATATCCTTGCCTCTAGATCACATTAATGCAAGGAGTGCATTGAGATACTAAGTGTATGGTGGTTCTGGGCCCCCTTTCTTTGTAAACCCACTAAGCCATAAGTCCTACACAAAGTCCAATGGCTGCCATTTCCACAGTCTTGGAGTGGCCATCATTTGTTTCCTCGCCCCTCAGGGAATTTCAGTCCTCATTCCAGGGCTCTCGATAGTGTGGAGGGTTGGGCTCAGTTCTTTCCGTTAGCTTTCCAACATGAGTCCTTCTGCTGTGACTCTTGGGGAATGCCGTGTTCCCTACACGCCTAGTGTCTAAGGTCATGGTAGTGCTGAGACCATAGTGTGGTTCACTGAGGTTGGGTAGAAACTTGTTCAAAAGTGTCTAGCCAGAAACATAAAATCGAGTTGATTCTCCCCTTTATTTTCCTACAGTTATTTTTGAACATCCTTTCCCAATGTGAGGTTGCTCCTTCCCATCTAAATTACTTTTTTAAAGAATCATCCTGATTCTTCTGAGAAAGAAAATGAAGATTTTTTTGTTGTTAAATATTGTTAAAATATGAAGATCTCCTCTATTACTAAATGTTACAAAAAATGTTTCGAAGATTTTCTCAAAACGGGCCTCTGGCACCAGTAGCCCATCATTATTTGTATATTTATTTATTTACCAGGTCATTACTCTGATCTAAAAACCTCACTGATGCTGAGTCAATGCTGACTCACAGGGAATAGGACAGGGTAGAACAGCCCCTGTGAGTTTCCAAGACTGTAAGTTTTTATGAGAGTAGAAAGACCTGCCTGTCTCTGTGGAGTAGCTGGTGGTTTCAAACTGCTGAGTTTGCAATTACCAGCCCAATGCATAACCGTTACACCATAAAAAATTAAAGTATATAAAAAATTTTAATCAAAAACTCTCTTCCTTAATAGCAGGCAGTCTTCTTTTTTTTTAATCATTTTAATGGGGCTCATACAACTCTTATCACAATCCATACACACATCCATTGTGCCAATCACGTTTGTACATTTGTTGCCTTCATCATTCTCAAAATATTTGCTTTCTACTTGAGCCCTTGGTGTCAACTTTTCATTTTTCCCCTCCCTCCCCTTTCCCTCCTTCCTCATGAACCCTTGATAATTCATAAATTATTATTGTTTTGTCATATCTTACACTGTCTGATGTCTCCTTTCACCAATTTTTCTGTTGTCCGTCCCCCAGGGAGGAGGTTATATGTAGATTATTGTAATTAGTTTCCCCTTTCTACCCCACCTTCCCTCCACCCTCCAGGTATCACTACTCTCACCAGTAGTCCTGAATAGATCATCTGTCCTGGATTCCCTGTGCTGCTGATTCCTATTTGTACCAGTGTACATCCCCTAGTCTAGCCAGATTTATAAGGTAGAATTGGGATAATGATATTGGGTGGGTGGGGGGAAGCATTTAAGAACTAGAGGAAAAATGTATGTTTCATCACTGCTACATTGCACCCTGACTGGCTTGTCTCCTCCTTGCGACTCTTCTGTAAGGGGATATCCAGTTCCCAACAGATGGGTTTTGGGTCCCCACTCTGCACTTGCCCTCATTCACAATGATACAATGTTTTATTCTTTGATGCCTGATCCCTGATCCCTTTGATACCTCATGATCACACAGGTTGGTGTGCTTCTTCCATGTGGGCCCTGTTGCTTCTGAGCTAGATGGCTGCTTGTTTACCTCTAAGCCTTTAAGACCCCAGATGCTATATCTTTTGATAGCTGGGCACCATCAGTTTCCTTCACCACATTTGCTTATGCACCCACTTTGTCTTCAGTGATTATATCAGGAAGGTGAGCATCGTGAAAGTCCAGTTTAATAGAACAAAGTGTTCTTGCATTGAGGGAGTACTTGAGTGGAGGTCCAATGTCCATCTGCTACCGTCCTACTAAACCAATAGATATATGCACATAGATTTATTTCCCCATCATCATATACAAATATATTTACATATGTACATGCCTGCATCTAGACCTCTACAAATGCCCTTTGCCTCCTAGTTCCTTTCTCCACTTCCCTCTACCTTCCTCTTATCCTACCAACATGCCCAGCCCCCATCTGGACTTCAATAATTCCTCTCGGTTCTATTGCCTTGGATCAATCTCCACCAGACCTCTTCCATCCACTGATTTTGGATCACTTGTTTCTCCCTTGGCCCTGGGCTGGTTAACACCACCTCATTTCCCCCACCTCCCCTTCTCCCACATCCCCTGGAACCATCGGTACTGTTGTTTCACCCTCCATATTGTTTATTCAGCCTATCTTATCTAGATAGACTGATAGCAGGCAGTCTTCTATTTTAAAAATTACCAAAGCTAAATAAATAAATAGATAAATCTAGACAAATTAATTGCATTTCTTTCTCATCTCAAGATGCCGACCACCATGACATTACACTTGCTTCAGTATAATAAATCGATATAGGAGTTTAATTATAACCTTGTACTTTATGAAAACAAAAGGTGATCAATTTATAATGGCAATTTCTAAGAGAAAATAAACTGGTTTCATTCAGCTATTTGTGAAACTGAACACAGTCACTGTCATGTCATAAGCAGAATTTATGGGGGGAAAGGAAAGATGTTCCTGGGATAGTTCTAATCCCAAGGGGGTGGGGGGAAAGGCACATATTGCTCAGCAAGAATTCCCACCAGAAATCAGAGCACATGTATTCGAGACAACAGAAAACTGAATGAAACCCAAAAACAATAGACAGATGATGAGGTTGGGGGGTCAGGGAGAGGAATTGTTTATATTATAATCTTATGATTAGAATTTAGTGAATTTTACAATGATAACTTTTTAAGTCTCATTCAACTATGAAGATCGTTCAAAATATTTTAATAAATATGTTTGTAGAGAGGCTATTTATGTTCTAAAATGTCTCAGGGTGGAAATACTTGCTTGAATTTCATTAATGGTAGAAAACCATGCCAGCTTTCAATGGAATGGGATGGATAAATTGAGGTTGTGAGAGCTGTTAGGAAAGATTCTCTAAAAGCCCTTTGCAGAGGTAAATCATCGCCAGATGAACAACATACTTCTTGAGCCCTCCAAAAAGGGCACAGCGTGGTAGTTAGTGATCTTGTAGCACAAGGGGAAATCAGTTTGAAATATTATACACTATACTACATTTTTGTAGATGTGTTTCAACTAATCTTAAGGTGTAGTGCAATTCTAGTACACCATTAGCTTGATGGGTAATTCAAAACTGTGTAGGAAAAAGGAGCCGTTAAAGCCAATGAATTACTTAAAGAATAAAATAGTAACATCAGGATTTTTGTCTTTTCAGATATTAAAATTTGGCCCCCCAAAACTATAATAGTCCAAATGTAGAACTAGAGCAAGAATACAAATGAGAGCTCCCAGGAAAGCTCGTAGTAAAGAGAAGTGATCCTACTGATGTGTGGGATCATCAAGAAAATAAGTACCCAAAAAATACAACAAATAAAAACATGTATAAGTAGAGAAAAGATTACATAATCAATAGTTCTTTGGGAAATTGGTCAAATATTTGGAAGAAAAATTAATTCCAGCTGCATTGTAAACTTAAATAATTTAAAAATCAATATATAAATATACTAACTAGGAAATATAGAATAAGTGTTTATCAATGCTTTATATTAAAATGTTTATTAAGTGTCAAGAAATGGGACACTTTAAATGTTTATTTGATTCTATTATTCACAAGCACTGTCAATATATGCCGTTGTCAAAATTTATATCAAACCATTATTAAGATCAAAATTAATCACTAAAGTATAAAAAGGAGTTGCAACAATTATAGAACTATGTGCTTGAAGAAATAAAATACAGAAAAATACAAGTGGACAGTTATTAAAAATATTTCAAACATATTAAACATATGAAATGGATAAGCTCCCTTATAAACAAATAATAAGAAAACTATGACTAATATTATGTATGTATACATATACATATATACTTAATGACAATACTCAGATTTGCAAAACTTGAAGTAAAAGAACACAGTAATATGCTATTGGGATCAGAGATAGGCAAAAAGCTTTCTAAAAGAGGGATATACAGATAATTATCAAAATATTTTAAATTAAATCACAAGTGAAACAAGGTAAATAACCAACAACAGGTGAATAGTTAAATACATCATCATTAGCTAAAGAATTTGGATAATAGTTGATAAGATGCTTTTGAATAATAATTTATATTATTATTCATGGTAAGGTTGTTTTTTTGTTCATTAGCAAAGCCAACTACAGTCTGGTTCCAGTAAAAAAAAATACAAATTTGCACAGATATGTACGTAGATAGACCTATAGATATATTGTATTATTTCAGACTTGCTTTATTGGGTTTGATGTTTATCAAAATATCTACAAGGGATTTTTTAACTTATTGCTTAAAGTAACTATATGCAGTCCCCATGCATATGCCTGAAATTCAATAGCATTATGCAATTGATCAGTTCCTGAGCCAAAAGAGCTTATCATTGCAGTCGGTACAAGCAAGCCTCCACCTAAGATACATCTGCTGTTTTCTGCTCAACTGCAGTAAAAGAAAAATAGGTAGGCCAACACCTGAGAGAAGAAATTGATCTATGGTCCTAGCCGTCTGCTTCCAGGGTTGGCAGACTGTGCCTGGAGGGCCACATGCAACTCTTGGTGTACGTACACATGCCTCTGAAGTGAATTGAAAACCATGAGAATAGTATTCAGATTATGGGGATTCCATTTGTTTGTAAAAAATATATTTATGCCTCTTGAATAATTTTACATTTTTATGAGGGCAGGATTAGCTCTTCCATCTCAGCTTACCGTTCCCTGGTCTGCGTGAACCAGGACCTCATCTACTCTGAGCCTCAAAGCACTAGATGCTGACTACTGCTGTCCATTCTGATCTGGATCCCAATAAATTCATAGAATAAGAGAAAAACAGGAAACAAAACCCTAATTCCTAAGAAGTCCAGATATACTGGACCAGTTGTGATCAGAGTACTCCTCAGCATATACCCTACAACATATAGGTGACAGTGTATGTTCCAGTATCAAAATATGGATTTTGTACAACATATCTGGTGTACTCCTCAACATATATGTCACAACATATGTGTTACAGTGTATGTTCCAGTATCAAAATATGGGTATTTTGTATTTTAGAATTCAGAAGTATTGTGGACTGAAATAGGGTCTTGAAAAAAAGAAAATTATTTTTCTAATGAGAAAAAGCTTGAGTGAAGACAGAATTAGATACAGTATATCCAGGAGGCAGTGACAACACACACCTGACATTCTGTGTTATGTCATTAGCCTCGGAGTGGTTATTGTAAAGTTGTAAAGCATCTGGAAAACCAACCTAAAGGACCTAGGAAGGTGTCAAATTGAGCGTTCAAATGCCTCCCTTTTCTAACAGAAGTTTTAGAACAACCTATCTCTGAGAAAAAAAAAATTAAAGCTTGCTTCAAACAGTGAAAAATTGTGTTCTTTAAATGTACTTCTGTTCCAATTTTTTTCTCACAATTTTGGAAAGAGTCGACAAGTTTGACATTGTGACTACATCTGAATCCCTTAGAGACTAAGGGAACTGCCCCTTGCTAAACCATGGCTGTGGTGAACAGGGCTTGTATATGTGCTACGAAGGAGAGACAGAACTTTCCCATGACCTACAGAGACTCTGAAAAATGACCACAGATGCTTTATACCAGAAAAGCTGGAAAAATTACATAAAGGCCTGTGAAAAATCTTGGTTTGGAAAAAAATAAGAGGAAACAAATAAACAAGAGGTCACCAGCAAGCTCCAAATGAAAGGAAATCTTTTTTGAATCAGCCTCTCTAGGATGTTAGCATATGGACTTTCTAAATCACAAAAGTCTGGATAGAAGATGAGAAGAGAATCAATCCCAAATCCTGGAGTTTTATTATCCCATTGTTACACACTAGAGAGATTTATGGGCGCCTCTCCTATAAATATTTTGAGTGGAATAAAAGAATGACTTGTTCTCACTGGAACTTTTTTATAAAGAAGCAGTGCAGTCTGCCAGGGAGAGCACTGCCTGGATGGTTGGTGTCCAGAACTCTCTGGATTCCAGTGGTTATCTAAAGGAAAGTGAAGGTTTAAGGGATTCTCATTTTCATGATCTGAAATATGAAGATCACGTTTGAAAGCACAGTAATACACCTGAGCCCAAACAATATGGGACTATTGTTGCTCTGTTCTGCATAGAAGACTAGCTGATTTCATTAAAATGTCAATAGTAAAAAAAAATAGATCGTATGGGGTAACAATCGTGAGAGTGGCACGGGCCCCGTGTTTTGTTCTGTTGTACATCAAGTCTTCATGAGTCAGAACTGATTCCGGGCATCCAGCAACAACAAGCCTGTAGGCCACAGGGGCAAGCCTGTCAAGTCACAACGCATACCATGTCAGAGCCGGGATTCTCCTGGCCTGCCTATTTCTTTTGATAGCAACGATAGCTGGCATTGATTGAATACACACTAACTTGCATGTGAGGTAAGAAGTAGGTTCTTTATCAAACCAGTTGCCACCCAGACAAGTTTGATGCATAGTCACCTTGTGCGTGTCAGTAGCAATGTGTCCCGTGGGATGTGCAGCGGATAGACTTCTCGTGGTTTATGCTTGTTTTGCTTTCTTTTTCTGAGGTGTCTCTAGGTGGACTTACCCCCTCAACTCGTCAGTCAGTGAGCATGTGTACTGTTTGCACGAACGGACGACTTGGATTTACTATTAAGGTAAATGATAACTTGAGAGAAAGAATATCTCTCTGTGAGAGAACGACTATTTTATAGTTAAGAAAAGGTGTACAGTGTGGGGGTGCGGGGGTATTGTAAAGGGGGTCCATGTCAAGGAGTCCAGGAAGGAAGAAAATGTTTTAAAACCGATTATGGCGGCAATTGGACAAGCCTGCTTGATGTGATTGAAGTATGGAGCAATATAATATATGTATTAACTCTCAATTAGAAAAATCAAAGTGTAAAGGAATGAAATCATACTCCCCTGATGAGACAGTGAAGACAGTGGCAGAGCTTGGAGTTAAACCGGGTGCAGAGCCAGCACCTTGCTCTCCCACAGCCTGCACTGCCCCGGGGACAGGATGGAGCTGGGCCTCGGAGGAGACCAAGAACACTGGAACACCTTTCAGTCATATTGGGAAAAAATATATCTAACAGCATACATCGGAGTATCAATACATACCAAAATCAAACCAAACCAACGCCATAGAATGAATCCCAACTCACCGGGGAGCCCCGGGGGCATCGTGGTTTGCTCCATGGGCTGCAGTATGGAACCACCAGCTGAGAGTACAGTCTCAGAAAGCCACAGAGGCAGTCCCACCCTGCCCTCTCGGTCCCTATGAGTCAGAATTGACTCTGTGGCAGTGCGTTTGGTTTGGGCTAGAGCACTGTCTAGGATGGAGTAGAGCTGCCAGCCACAGAGTTGCCCAGATGGTAAGGATTCACGGAAGCAGACTGCCTCACCCGTTCCAGCTGTTGGTGGATTCAAACCACCAGCGGTTCAGTTAGAAGCCCAATGCTTAGCCCACTGCACCATCACGGCTCCTTATGTCAGCATGTTGCCAAGTGTGTCCCCATCAGAGACCGTGTGTACAGCAGCAGGAGACACTGCCTGGCCCTGCACCATCCTCAGAGTCGTTGTGAGGTTAAGCCCATTGCGGTAGCCATTGCCTTAATTCATCTTGTACTGGCCTTCTTCATTTTAGAAACCCCTCGACTTTCTCCCCCTACTCCCCCTGTCTTCCCCCCACCCTCCTGGTATTGTTACTCCCATTACTGTTCCTGAGGGGGTTATCTGTCCTGGATTCCGTGTGTCAAAAGCTCCTATCTGTACCAATGTACATACTCCAGTCTAGCCAAATTTGTAAGGTAGAATAGGGATCATGATCGTTGGTGGTGAGGTGGCGGAAAAAGCATTCAAAGAACTAGAGGAATGTTGTGTGGTTCATCAGTTGTACTGTACCTTACCTGGCTTGTCCCTTCCTTGTGACCCTTCTGTGAGGGGATGTTCAATTGTCTACAGATGGGCTTTGGGTCTCCACTCCTACCCCCCTCATTCCTATCAATATGATTGCTTGTTTGGGGTCTTCTGATGCCTGATACTTGATCCAGGTATTCCCTGGTGATCGCACAGGCTGGTGTGCTTCTTCCATGTGGGCTTTATTGGTTCCCTCCTAGATGGACACTTGTTTACCTTCAAACCTTTAGGATCCCAGATGCTATATTTTGTAATACGCACACATCTGCTTTCTTCACCACATTTGCTTATGCACTGACTTTGAAGAAGTTTTTAACAGGTTGTGTTTAAGAGCCCAGCTCTTAATTTTGGGATTTGCTGGTCTAGGTTGAATCCTGACATCAAGGTTGTAGGACAATTTTTCTTAGCACAGTATCCCAAATGCCTAGCAACAGGTGTGACACCTAAAAAATGAAAAATAAATATTTATTGAAATTTGAGCACTGAATTCATGTTTCCATAAAATAGTGGCTGGCTTTCTGTCTTCCTCTCAATCTCTCACACATACATTTTTGCAGAAGAGAGTCCAGCAAAAAATTTCTACTTTTTCATTTTCCTTTCTTGACCATTCATGAGAATGGCTGCTGTTCCTAGAATAAGGAAAATTGTAGAAATGCAGTGTGAATGTTTCGTTACGAAGAGTTTGAGCGTGAATTCAAATAGGCCCAAGGAGCTCAATTAAGAAGGTCCTGTTTTGAGTCCAAGATTGTCACCTTTGAGCATATTAAATTCCTTCTTTCCTCTTCCTGCCCCACGAACCTGTGTGATTAGGGTTGTTTTGTTTTCCTTGTATTGTTCAGAAAGAGTAAGGAGCTCTTAGGGTAGTAACTTGGATTGTCCAAGAAACACCAGGTTACTTGGCCAGTCTCTGGTGTCTGCTTCTCTGAGTGTAGGAAAAATAAAAAGCACTGGTAGAATTCAAAACAAATTTTTTAATCATGGGAAAAGGAACTGCATATTTTAGAATAACTTTAACTATCTAGATGAATAACTGAGTAATTTAAAATATAGGAAATGATGAAGATAGCAGAAGGTTCTGTGTAATAAAACTTAAATTGCTCTTAAACTTTTTGACTGGCTATCTTGATTTGGAATTTTCTTTTGATAACAAAATCAGTTACAATTAGACTATTCAATTTCCCTGAAATGATACAGACTAAATGACTTGGGTTAATATTCTACCTTTATTTAGGAAAACCTGGATGATGTAGCATAAATAATTTTACTTGCCTCAACTGTAATTTCTTCATATTTAACTGAAACACTTGGGAGTACACAATTCATAAAGATTTTTTTAGTTTTAAAATGCTATGACTTTTTTAAAAATCAGGATTACAGATCAGGTAGAGATTGGTGGACCCTCTGAGGCTATGACGGCTAGTCAACCTATAGGCCTAAAAAATCACACACACACACACACGCACACACACACACACACGCACGCACACATGCACGCACACATGCACGCACACAATCGCGCACACACATGCGCGCACACACACACGCACACACGCACACACGCGCGCGCACACATACGCCTGCCCTGTGGTTCAATATGTAACAAAACAATAGAGAGATCTATAATGTGAAAATTAAAACTAGAGAAGTACTACTCCTTAGAATAATCAACCACTAAACATCGAAAGGGCAGCATTTGCTCCAGCACGGACTTCAGACGGCAGGAAAGGGTGGCTTCGAAGGAAGAATGAAAACAAGACGTGGAGGAAAGGAGTGGGATAAGTGATGTTACCTTGTTAGAACTGCAATCAATGACATGAAACATGAAACAAAATGTGTACCATTATTGAAAGGCAAGCTGATCTGCTCTGTAAACCTTTACCCAATTCATAATTAAAAGTTAAAAATTGAACCTTGAAAGACTCCAATGGAAAATTTTGCATTTATAAGATGAGTTATAAACACTCATTTAATATTTTAGCTTGCTTATCTTATTAATAATGATTGCCATTGATGGGTCAAGGCCCCTTTCTGTGTATCTGTAAACACTTTTTTCACTTTTATTATTTTTAATCTCCTTATGGGATAAGCAGTATTATTATCATCTCAATTTTATAAATGAAAAGCAAAAGCACATTGATTGCAAAGCTAATGGTCAAGTAATTTAGCTGAGATTCAAACTCAGACAATTTGACTCTGGAGTCATAAGTTTAACTCTGGAATTCTGCTAATGAAAATTTCAAATGGCTCATCCTTATTTAAATGGAGAATGACCCCCAATGCTCACGATCATCATGATTGTCAATGAGACCATTAGTGTAGAATGGCATGGCTTGCTTGCAATGCTTTCTTGCATAAAGAAAAGAATTCTGAAGCTTGAAATTGATTTTCTCCCAGAGAATTGTGCACATACTCTTAACTTCTCCTATTTAAAAATATTTTCTTTCATTTTAAAATAATATAGTCTGATTATTTAAATGTAAAAGAAATGTTGGTATGTCAATCTTTTATTGCTTGTGTCAAGAGATGTAGATATAAATGTCTCAATGATATGTGTTAATGTCTCAGTATATTAAAATCTGAGTATTGATTTCTTAAGGTGTAGTGCTATGGCCAGGGCAATCCTCAAATATTAGAGAGATGACAGAGAAAAAGTGTGCACTTGGTAGTTTAGGTATGCCCATAGATTTGAGGCAGGGCTCCTGGGCTACATTTTAATTCAGCAGTTCAAAATCAGCAGCCTATCCACAGGAAAAAGATGAGGCTTTCTACTCCCATGAATAATTACAGTTCAGAAACTCATAAGAGCAGTTCTACCCTGTGCTAGAGAGTCACTGTCAGTCAGAAATCTCAGTGACTGAGTTTGGTTCTTTTGGTTTGCTGAGAGCCCTGGTGGTCAACTGGGTTATGAGTTGGGCTGTTAATGCAACATCAGCACTTCATACCTGCCAGCCTCTCTGTGGCAGAAAGAAGAGGCTTTTTGTGGCTGTAAAGATATAGTCTCAGGAGCCCATAGGAACAGTTCTACTCTGGGTTGCTATGAGTCAGAAATGACTCAGTGACAGATGGGTTTTTGGTTTGGTAGGTATTATGTATGTGTTATATGTAAATGTGGGTTACTCAAACAAATCCTATAAAATTATTGCTCAATACCAGCAGATCAGGAAAGAAAATGATCATCAATAAAGGTTTAGGTTTGTGGGTATATATGCATGCATGTACATATGTGTAAAGGTGAACTTACGTTCTTACTAGGACACATTCATAATGTCAAGATTCATCTTTCCAACACAGGATCAGAATCCTATAAGAATAGAATAGGTAGTGTCTCTTTGGGAAAGCCCCACATAGATATTAAAGAGTCACCTAATCACTTTCATCATTTCCATTGTGTAAGTGATTCAATTCAGCTCTGCTGATGCTGGAAGACTGTGAATCATGGGATGAGGGGAGCTTTACCTGGTCACAGAAAGGTCATGTCTTAAATATGCCCCAAAAGGGGAGAGAGATTTTCTACTGTGAAAAGCATGGGCACGACACACAAGTAAATTTTGCACTGTGAGCTGAGTGAACAGTGCCGAGGCTATAGCTGACATCTTCTGGCTACGCAAGAGAGAACGATCATCCAACTCCTCCCCAGTCCGAGGTGTGCTGCCATGAACCAGGGGTCGCCCTTCTTTATCCAACTACTGTTCTTCCCAGGACACTTGACTTTTCCATTGGGTTCAATAGCTCCTTGCAATGGCCACACAGAATTCACAGACAATACTCACAAGTAAGGGGGGGTGGGGCGGGGCTGTAGGGAAGTTAGCAGGTTACCACAAGTCAGGATCATTGAACAGTAAGGATACATTGGTCCCCAGCAACATCTCTCCTCAGCCAGTCTCTCTCTAGTTACCACCTTTTCAGCCATATGATCCTTTGGTCTCTGTCTCTGTGAGCCTTATAGTCTGATCATTTTATAATTGTATCTCACGGGCTCCTTGCCTTGACCTCTGATCTCAGCCTGGCCTCCTTGCTCTTTCCCACGGTCTCCATGCTGCAGCCTCTAGTGCCTATGGCCTTGGCTTCTGCCACTTCAGACAGAGATCTCAAACATGCTCTTCTCGGGGTAGCTCTTTTTCCTTGATGGTCCTGGAATTTACCTCTCTTGCTGCTTCTGAAGATTCTCTCTTATATGGAAGTGTGGTTTCTACCTTTAAGTAGACGATACCTTACAAAGAAACAAAGAGTAGTGACTTGGTACATAAACTCTGAGAACTCCTTCCAAATGGGATCATAACCACAGACATAGAGGCTGGAATTTACAGTAGTGCATCACAAAATGAATGATGGCCAGTAAGTAATTAACTATATCTCATAATTCATCTCATAAACCATAGACATACTGCTCAATGTGGTACATAGATAGAATCCC
The DNA here is from genome assembly GCF_050624435.1 of Tenrec ecaudatus. Classification (NCBI taxonomy): domain Eukaryota; kingdom Metazoa; phylum Chordata; class Mammalia; order Afrosoricida; family Tenrecidae; genus Tenrec; species Tenrec ecaudatus. The sequence goes on from NC_134535.1 coordinate 110,021,552, forward strand.
AATGAGAAGAACTAAAATAAAAAAGTTAGCAATACTGACTCTAAATAAATAAGCAAGTGGAACAATATAGGGGAGTGCTGGTGGGTTATGCATTGAACTGTAATCCAAGAGGTCAGCAGTTTGAAACCCCCAGTGGCTCTAAAGGGAAAAAGATGGACCATTCTGCTCCAGTAAATGGTTACAGTGTCAGAAACTCCAGGGACGTTCTACTCTGTCCTATAGTTATGCTGTGAGTCAGCATGGACTCAGTGGCCATGAAGGGGTGTTTTGGAACAAAATAGTAAAAACCACAGAGATCAGGTATATTAGGTCCTTGACTTGTGACAAAATGGGTTTGCATATCAGAGAAGGAAGTGTAGTTATTCAATAAATAACTCAAGGGAAATAAATTTGGATTATTATGATTCATGGTAACCTAAGGACTTAGAAAAGCCCAAACAATTTTGTAAAAGAAAAACAAAGAGAATGTACACTACCTGATTTCCAGACTTATATAAAGTTAACGTCATCAGCAGAGTGTTTGCTGAAGTAACATCAAGAGAGACAAATAGATTGATGAACAGACAGTGATCCCAGAGGCAGAAACACACATGTGGTCAATGGATTTTGGACAAAGTTACAAAGGCAACAGCGAAGAAATGGCCATCTTGTTTCAATAACTGATGCTGGAATAATTGACTGCCCATATGTAAATAGAAAAACAATTACTTTATATGTCTCATCATATGTAAAAATGAATTCAAAATGTATCATTGGCTTCAGTGCAAAACCTAAAATTATAAAAATTTGAAACAATGTGATGAAGCCTTTTTGACTTTGGGTTAGGCAGCACTTTATTAGATCTAATAACGAATGCAAAAGAACAAATTAATAGATTGCATTTCAGTAGATTAAAATGTTCAAATTTTTTAAAGATCCTATTAATAGAGTAAAAAGGCAAGTCATAAGTATAAGAAAATATTTTCAAACCACAAAGAACTCTCAAAACTTAATAATAAGAATGCAAACAATTGAATCAAAAATACAGGTTAATATTTGAATAGGCACTTAATGAAATAAGATACACTGTTGTCAAGTAACCCCATGGACATATTGTCTTCATCAACAGGGAAACAGAAATTAAACTACATTAGGATACCATAACACACCTCTTAGAGTGTCCCGACTTTATAAACAAACCATGGCAGCTATCGATAAGAATGTAGACCAACCAGAACTCATGCGCTATTGCTAAGAATGTAAAGTAGAACAAACAGTTTTGGGGGACATTTTTTGACGGTTTCTTGAAAACATAAATATATATCAACCATGTGATCCAGGCAACTCACGTCTAGGTTTTTGTCTGACAAAAGTGAAAGCATATGACCATACAAAAACATATACACGAATATTCATGACATCTGGTAACAATCCAAATGGTCATCAACCATTGAGTGGATAGTAAAGCTGTATAGTGAAATATTACTCAGCAATAAAAAAGTATGAAGCAGCGGTGTACACAAGAGCATAGGTGAATCTGAAAGCCATTATGCTTCAGATTCAAACAAATGCGCTTTTTTTATATTCTAGGAACTGCGAACGAATCTACATCAACAGAAAGCAGATCAGTGCATGCATGGGAATGGAAGAGAGTGAGATAGGCTGGGAGAGATCAGTAACAAAGGGACCCACCGAAGCGTAGGGGTAATGAGTATGTTCATGATCATGGTTTTGTGTATGACTTCCTGTTTATGGGCATATATCAAGACATTGTTCAAGGAGGGAAACAGCAATGTACCAATAGAAACCACATTTCCTATTGCTGTGTAACCAAATATCACTGCTGCAGTGACATGAAACGACACACCTTGATTATTCCTCCATATCCATGGGTCAGAAGTCCAAGCATGGGTTAACCTGGTTCTCTGTGCTGGTCTCTCCTGCTGGGAATCAGATGTTGTCAGGGCTGTGATCTCATCTAAGGCTGGGATTCTCTTTTAAGTTCATACAGGTAGTTAGAAAAATTCAGTGCCTGGTGTTTGTAGAACTTAGATCCCTCTTTTCTTGCATGCTGTCAGCCAGGGGTGGTTTACGGCTCCTGGAGACTGCCTTTCGGTTCTACTAAGGTGGCCTTCTCACAACATGGAAACACAGTTTAGCAAAGTCGGCAGTATAATCTGATCTCCTCTACCGGTACAGAGTCTCAAACATGATTACCTAACTATGGGAGTGATCGCCTTCATATGATGAGGTACCCCAGTAAAGAGAATTTATTTTTCAATGTCATGTATTTAAATTTTTTTTACAAAACAAGCTTATCACCTTCAAAGTACTCTCCATTACGAGGAATACATTTGTCAAATCTGCAATTCCATTCTTGGAAACATTTTTTTAAACTCATCTGTTTGGATGGCTGACAGCACCTCCCTCCATTTTTATTCTTTACCTCTTCTACCTTGTCAAATTTCTGTTCTTTCATATCCCTCTTCATTCATGGAAACAAAAGAAGTCTCATGGAAAGAGATCAGGTGAGTAAGGTGTGTGGGGCAAAGGAGGTGTGCAGGTTTTGCCCAAACTGTCACACTGACATGTCTGTGAGAGTAGGTGAATTGTTGTGGTGGCAAAACCCATCTGCCACACATCAGGCCTTTTATGTCACACACTGTTACACAATCTTTTCAGAGCATCTCAATACAAATCTTGATTCCACAGTCTGACCTAGTGGAATGAACTCCAAATGCACTGCGAGTCGAAATTTTCATCTGTTAGGGAAGTTGATGGACATCCAGAATGAGGTTTATCATCAATCAACATTTCACCTTTTTGGGAAGCAAGAAAACCACTCTAACACTTGATTCCCCGCCCCGCCCCCCGCCCCATAGTGCTGTCCTTGTAAGCTGTGTTCAACATCACTAGTTTCTGCAGCATTTTTACCAAGCCAAAAATAAAAAATCACAACTCCATACTGTTCTCTTAAATCAGCCATCACAAAAAATGAGGTTAGAGTGAAACTACTTTTACAAAAAAAATTCACTGTGACCAGAGAGAACCTTCCCCGGTGATGCCACTGGGTGCACTAACTCATCGAGAGTTGCTCCACTCACCTGGAGGGGAAAATGTGTACTATGAAAGCTCCACCCAGCAGAGATTTTTCTTTCATTTTTGGAGTGTGTACCCGTGGTGTTCATATATCACACCTATAGTCAAGGGGTGAGATTATGCAAAGTGTATGCAAAGTGTGGGAGTATACCAGGGTTGGAAACCATTTGGGCTGTCATAGAATTCTGCCTATGACACCCTTAAAATATGTGTAGCCTGTTTTATGTAAACATTAACATAAAAATCAAATAGCATAAGGAAAATAAAATTTTATTGCACTTAGACTTTTTGAAAGCAAGAAGGTGGGAGTGGGAGAAGGTGGGGGTAAAGTAACATTTAAGGACTAAAAGAGGAAAAAATAATCTATAACTTATCAAGGGCTCGTGAAAGCAGGCAGAGGAAGGAAGGGAAAGAAATGGGGGCTGATATCAGGAGCCCAAGAGGCATTCTCTTGTGCAAATGTGCACAAAGGGGCCCAAAGCATGCTCTTGTGCAAATGTGCTTGACACATTGGAGGAATGTGTGGATTGTGATAAGATATGTAAGAGCCCCCAATAAAAGTATTTTTTTAAAAAGAAAAGAAACTAATAGAAAGAAAATGAGAGCCATGTTTTTGAATAGATCAAGTATTTTAAAAATCACACCCAATATTGTCAAGTGGGTTCCCACTCGTTGCAATCTGGTGTGTATCGTGCAAGAACTTCTCCTTAGGGTTTCCAAGACTGGAAACAGACTTTTTCCCATGAAGCTGTGGATTCAAACTGATGGCCTTCAGTCAGCAGCCGAGTGTGTAACCACTGTACCGCCAGGGCTTCTTCAAGTATAAAGGGCAAATATGCATTGGTACTGGTGTGCAAAATGCAAAGAATAAGATTGTTAATTTCTTCTCTAGGAATCTTGTAAAGAATTCACTTTTGACCACCAAATTACGTAGCAATGTATCAGCATGAACACAGATGAAGTAGACTAAGCACATAGTTATGGGTAGAACTGGACTAAGGGCAGATTAAAGGAGGAGAGTATGGTATTGACCTGCATTCACTGGTGTTATCACCCTTATTTTTGGAGGAGGAGAAGGAAAACATGTCTACATTCACCTGTGTAAATTGGTTTGTAAGAGTATGCAGATATACACATAAAGCCTGAACCAATCGGTTCCAATGCTTCTCTTCTTCCCATTGTATCTGACTAATAAAAATCTCTGTTCCCAAGTCTGTAGCCATGTTCTGGGGAGCCAAAGGAGCTCTGAAAGTTATGCTTCTCTGCTGCAAATAAAATAAGATCAACAAATCACTCTAAGCTATTGAAAAAATGGGCCAGAGAAAACTCATTAAAAAATACAATAAACAGCACAAACCATCTATTTCAAGCTATTTCCCTCCCGTCTCTTGGATCTTTGTGTAGTTGGTTTAAAAACAGCTTCATCAAGCCAAATTTAAAAAAGAATGTCCAAGCAATTTTTGTTCAGTGACGATTACAGATTTTTTCAATCATTAGAAGTTTTCCATAGCTATTTTTAAGAAGAAGAAAAAAAAAGTTAAAACAAAAGATTTTGCCTCACTGCCTGCATTCTCCAACAAAAGAATTGATTCTTGGAAAATAGAAGAAGAAAATGCCTCCGGAAGAAAACACGCCACATCAAAGCAAATGCAAAATGATTAAGGAAGGTGATGATTCAGTGAAAAGCGATGGGATCGCTCTTTGTGTGTAAAGCGCACTTCGCCTTCAGATAATCTCACTCCCTCACCCTTGGGATCACACACACACGTGATCATGACTGCGTATGACATGTGATCTTTAAAATCACATGTGCTCAAACAAAGCTACAAAATGAAAACACCTTTGTCTCCTTCTCTCTCTCTAGGTATACAAAAACACCTGTCATTAGCAACGGGTGTTTTGTTGTTGCCGCTGGTTGTTGTAGAGTTGAGGGCCTCTAAATGTACCTTCAAACCAGTGCCGTTTATTTTATGTAAACAAACTAAAGTCTATAAAGCCGGCACGTGGAAAATATTACGGTCATTATTTTGCAAGCAATCCTACGCCGAGAGTTGTATCACACAACTCTTTAGATTGTGTTACGTGCACAGCTCAAGGTTGTCTTTAAACCAGCAACTCGTGGACATTTTGAAGATAGAATGGGAGGTTGGTGACCTTATAAAAAGTAGAGAAACCTCTATTCTCCTTTTAAATTACTTATTCACGTTAATATTTCTTGGAAATAAATGAGGAAACTTCAATATTACACAAGGTCTTTTTTGCCCAAAGTCGGGGAAAAAAAAAAAGGTGGGGCTGTGCTGGGAGAAATTGCAGGGACCAACTTCTCTCATTTTCAGATGGGAGGTCAAGGTCGGTGACGGTGGAACATAAAATACTGCCATCTTAACTGTAAAGCCAGCTATCCTTCCACCGGGATGTCGGAACTCCACTGACCCCAACCGTGTGAAACGTCTTGCAATAGAAACCTAGTGGTGCTTCAAACAGTGAAACCTCCAAAAAGGAAACACATCATGAAACAGATAAGCGCATCTTCATTCAGCCCTGCCGCTCCTGTTAAGCACACTTTAAACCAACTTCTAGGAGAAGTCAATGTAAAGTAATAGAAGTCCATTGTTGTAGGTAGCTTTCCGTATTACTGGAAGCTTTCGTTCATTGTGGACATTCCACTGTCAGCATTCCCGTGTCTGTCTCCATGTGCTTTTGCACGCCTTTTTTTTTCACTGGGTGCTCTAATTAGCATGCTGACCTGCAGGGAAGAGAGTGGGAATGTTGGCTGTCACTTCAAGCATTTGGTCATTTCGGGAATAACAAGAAGCCAAAGAATGTTGCAGTGAGAGTGCTGAAGATAGTGAGATGGACGGGTTTCTACTGCCACCTGATGGCTGAGGTGCAAATGTACAGGTCACACACACCCTGAGAGTTCAGAATGGAACTGCTGTATTTGTTTGGCAAATGCAGTGTTTTTATAAAATGTCAAGAAAATATGTAATTCCAAAACACTTATCTGATCTTTTATGCTTATTTTACCCAGAGCGGCCAGGATTCTAATTTGCACGTGGTGTTCCCTGGGTTCCTGGTAGACGGATCCTCCACAGCAAAGGCTTAGTCATCATTGCATTCCTATAACTTAGCAGGGGGACTCCGTCCCCCAGACACTTATTCTGGAAGGACCACAACTTGAAAGATGTTCTATGTATGGAGTGTGGCATTCAGAGGACACCTCCTTATAAGTTTGCAACGATCAGTTCTTAAAAGCCATTTCCTGGGACTCTGTCTACATAGTTGCATGGAGCAAAATTCAGGACAGAAAAATCACAGAAAAGTCATCACTTTGTATTGACTGTAGATTTGAAAGCTTTGCAGACCCAAAATTATGATTATGATCATGTAAGAGAAATTCCATGTTCATTCTCATAAGATATACATTTCCCATATGATACCCAAATTTCTATTATATCATAAACTATGTGCTCTCCCATTACAGAGCTAGCACATTCTCTGTACAGAAAATAAAATTTTCTTACATCGTATACATACGAGGGGGTATCCCACAAAAAAACAATGAATTTTTCAAATCTATGGATTTTAACTTTTTTACAAAACCATCTTAGCTCTTTCAAAGTACTCTCCATTATACTTAATACATTCGTTAAATCTGCAATTCCATTCTTGGAAACATTTTTCAAACTCATCTGTTTGGATGGCTGACAGCACCCCCCTGGTTTTTCTTCACCTCTTCTACTTCATCAAGTTACTGTCCTTTCATGTCCCTCTTCATTCACGGCAATAAAAAAAGTCACACAGAGCGAGGTCAGCTGAGTAAGGTGCTTGGGGCAAAAGAGGCATGCTGGGTTTGGTTTTTTTTTTTTGCCAAAACTGGTGCGCTCAGATAGCTGCGTGAGCAGGTGCATTGTTATGATGGCAAACCGGTCGCCCTGCCTGACAAAAATCAGACCTTTTGTGTTGCACACTGTTACACAACTTTTTCAGAACTTCTAAATAGAAAGCTTGCTTAACAGTCTGACCTGGTGGAATGAACTTCACATTTTCATCTATTCAGGAAATTGATGTATGTCCAGAATGAGGTTTGTCATCAATCAACAATCCATCTTTTTTGGAAAAAAAGAAAACCACTCGTACACTTGATTTCCTCCCCCCCCCCCCCCCCCCCGCACTGTCCTTGTAAGCTGTGTTCACATCACAATTTCTACAACATTTTTCCGGAGCAGGAAACAAAATGCCACAGCTTCATGGTGTTCTCTTAAATCGGTCATCACAAAAAACAAGGTTCACATGAAACTGCTTTTGAAGAAAAAAAATTCACTGTGACCAGAGAACCTTCCCAGGCAACACCACTGGGTGCACTAACTCAGAGCGGGTTGGTGGATGTTCACCTAGAGGGAAAAAATGTATACTACTAAAGCTCCACCCAGTGGCACTTTTTTCATTGGGGGGGTCCTCCCTTGTATATGGAGAGATCAGACCCCCCATGGGTAAGAATATTATGCTTGGTAAAGCAGAGGGGATGACTCTCACTAAGATGGACTGACACAGTGGCTGCAACAATGGGCTCAAGCCTAGGAACAATTGTGGGGATGGTGCAGGACTGAGTAGTATTTCATTCTGTTGTGCTCAGGATTGCTATGGGTGGGGACTGACTAGAATGCACCTAACTACAACAACGTATGTATAATTTTGTTTTCTTCATATATAATGTCACCCCACAACTCATCTGGTCTTTAATCATTAATGATCAATGTGCCAAATCCATTCTTAAGATGGTCCCTAAATCCAGGTGGCATATACATAAAGTTTTAATTTTGGCTCTTTCAGTCTTGTGTTAAATTTTTTTCGAGGACCTTGAGCTTCTATATGAGTAATTACTGGTCTATTGTGCAGTAAGCTTCTGGCCTTGTTCTGACTGATGATCATGATTTCATCATCCCCTCCCACAGATAGAATTGATTCTATTCCTGTCTATTACAGCTAGTGAGGTCTACATGTATAATTGCTGTTTGTATTGTTGGGGTCAAAATAGTATTTTCAATGAAAAGTCATTGGTCTTACAAAATGCTACCATATAATCTCAGTCATTGTTTCAATCACTATGATCAAATTTTTCAACTAATGCTTCTTTACTTCCAACTTTTGCATTCCAATCACCAGTGATTCTAATGCATTGTGATTGCATGTTTGATCTATTTTAGATTACAGAAATTGGTTAAAAATATTTAGCTTCTATTATTGTAGGCTGGCTACAAACCTCAATACAAGAATTATTGACTTGTGCACATTAAACTCTTGTGTCAATGGACGCTGTTTACACAAAGCATGGGAGTTTGTGATAGAGCGAAACTTCCAAACAATATTCATCCACAGCAGCAGCGCCATGCTTCCCAGATTAATATATGTCATGATAAGGCAAAGAGAGTATTTAAATATTATACACATGATGGTCTTGGACCACCATTCTTTGGGCATCCTCAGGACTAGAGACTCGCACGGAAGACCAACGATCGCTAGTACTATCACCTTGGGATAGCAGTCATCTAGCTCTGAAATATTAGGGGGGTTCAGCCTTAAGACCAAGGGCTACTGGGGCATTTATATACAGTAAAGCCCCATTCACTACGTCGGGTTTCCAGATCAAATCTTTCTGGTGTGGCCTAAGGAGGAGGATGTGTGCCTTGAAAGAGACTAAGGTCCCAGTAGTATACAGGACATGGCCTGGATCATCAAGGGCTGGATAGCAGCTAGATCCAAGGTGCCCGATTAGGAACACCGTATGGGGCATGCTCTTCTCTGGGGTTCTATATAAGGATTGCTAAGTGTCCTTTTCTCGACAGTGTTCTAAATTCTATACCACTGCCTAAATTGATGATTCTATCAATTAGAATTACCTTACACCCAAGGAGGGTGAACCACAATGTTCTCTAACATAAAATGATAATGGTGTCTCTAAAGTGAACCAGAAAATACACAGCTCACAGATATATGAATGGATTTAGGGCACATACTTATTGTAGCCACATCTGAAAACAAGTCATTCTTATTACTTGGCCCTGCTTGGTGCTTGTCATCACTGACGAGATCACTGAAGACATGGGTGCTGTAGCAAAGGGTAGCAAAGGAACTAGATGGTGCCTGGCTATTAAAAGGGTATCTTCAGGTAAGCAGCCATCTGAGTGAAGTCCACTCAACTGAGCCCACACAGAAGAAGCACGCTGGCCTGTGTGACCCAAGGAATATGAATGATAAAATCCAGATAGGAAGGAGGGAATGGCATCAGAGATAAAATTGTGATCAACCAGTCTTCAGAAAGCTATGGATAACAGTCAGAGCCCAACGTCCATTTGCAGGGTCAACGTATGGATTAAGCCACCAGTGAATTCCTTCTGACCACAAGCCAAGGATATAAATAGCCTTACAGAGGGACATTGTGAATAAATGTTATCGGGTGTTTTGCTGTTATTGAATGTTATTGGATGTTGTGTTTGTTTGGATACGTTAGAGAAACAAATCCACAGAAACCCATGTATAAGAGAGGGCTTTATAAAAAGGTTAAGTGCACATCAAGAAAACATCCCAACCCAGTGCTACCCAAGCCCACAAGTCCAACATTAACCCATATGTCTGACACCAATCCACAAAGTCCTCCTCCAACTCATAAAATACATGCAGTGATGCTGAATCCAAGAAGAAAGCCAAATCAGTGAGCATGTAAGCATCTCAGCGCTGGCAGGGGTCTCTACACGGCTGCTCCAGCAGCCAGGGCTGCACCGGGGTAGGTCCATGTGGCTTCTCAGGGATGTCTTGCAGGAAATGAGCCTTGCCAGCTAAAGCAGGGAACTGGCTAAGGCAGCTGAACCCTGGTCCGACCATCACAAACCAAAAGACCGGAGAACTAGAAAGTCGAGGCTCATTGAGTCATTTATCCCTCCGCCCTTCAATTAACCCCACATGTGTTTATCAGCCAGGTTGGCACAATAAACTTTAACTAATTCAGATGTTTATCACCAACTCTCATGGTTTGTGTAAATAGTATATAGTCACTTAGGAGTTTAATTATGATACGTGAAATATATTCCTCCAAAAGCAGTTATGGCATGTTGGCGAATAATATTGACTATACCATTCACTGCCAGAAAAAAACAAACAAATCTGTCTTGGAAAAAGTACAACCAGAATGCCCCTTGGACTCCATCACACATACTGTGATCATGTGGCCAGGAGTGATCAGTCCTCGGAGAAGGACATCTTGCTTGATAAATAAAGGGCCCTGACAAAGAGGAAACCTCTCGGTGAGATGAATATGCAGTGCCTGCAAAGGTATCATTGTAATAATTTGGGGATAGTGCAGAACCAGGCAGCGCTTCCTTCGGCTGAGCTTAGAGCTACTATGAGTCAGAACTGATTGCCCTGCAGTAAGCAACAACACACATGTCCAATTTATATTATTAGGCCATCTAATCTTCATGCTTTCTCATTTTCTACCTATGTTGACATCATATTCTCTTCAACTACTCAGGACCCTGCCAGATTTAAATACTCAATACTCACTACCTTGAAAAGGTGATCCAGATGTGAAAAGAGGCTAGCGAACATCATGACGATTACATGGCACTCCCTCAATAAAGGTTAGTTTTTATTATTTCTTTCCCTTATATACTCATTGTCAATTAAGTGACCATTTTCAATGATACAATCATGCTTTGCTAAAAAAGAAAAGAGCTCTTATTTATCTTCAGACTAGAATGATAGATAACGCTCTGAGTGTGGTAATTATAGACTAAGAAGAAAAGCACTTTTGTATGGGCTAAAGAATCCCGTAGGATAGGGATAGAGTATATTTTGATGTTAGAAAGCATATAAGACATTATTCTTCTGGAATTTATAGTTTGCTAGTGACCACATAGAAATGTCTAGATATAAAAATAGCAACTCTGCCGCTCTAGAGGCCTACCAAGGATTGTTTCATTCCTGTTCATCCCTAGTAAGTCACAATAACTAATTTGATTCCTATCGACCGTGACTTCTCATTACTTTTTCCTAACATAAATTATGGTGAAATGAAATTAATTACTTATGGCACTTCTATCCATTTTCCTATAACTCCCATCACATTATTGGATGGGACCAGGCACATAAGGTAAGTTGTAGAGGACTCTTACTCAGGACTTGGCCAGTTTTACCACCGCCCTCGCTATAAGACTCCTGGGAGCTGGAAGAGGGGATTCCAGGGATCATCAGGGAAGTAGAAGCAGCAGAGGAACATATGTGAACTCTTCGCCTAAGTGGCAGAGGCAGCAAAGGCCGTGTCCCACCAAGAGAGTGAAGCAAGGAGGCCACGAGACATAGCAGAGGAGCAGTGCGGGCGCCAAACAAATTCTGCAGGGACAGCCATAGGTATCTGGCCTGAAAGTAAACCAAAATTACCACCATCCATTTGATTCCTACCCATAGCAACCCTATAAATCAGGGTAGAACTGCCTCTGTGGCTTTCTGAGACCGCAACTCTTGACAGGAGTAGAAACCCTCGTCTTTCTCCTGCGGAGCACCTGGTGGGTTTTGAACTGCTCACCTTGCAGTTAGCAGCTGAACAGATAACCACTACACCTCCAGGGCTCCCAGAAAGTAGATGGAAAAAGAAAAGAGGGCACATTGCAACAAGAAGGGAGGTGAGCGTGGATAGTTTTATAGTTTGCCCTCGCTCCACATACCTTGGCAAGAACTGCTAAATCCCAAACCCAAGAATAGCTCCACATGTGACCTGTGACTGAGTGGGAAGGAGAATGCACCTGGCATAGTGAACAGAGAGCATTCCCAGAGACGTGATGGGCAAGGAACCAGTAATTTTCCCTGCCATAATTACGTTAAAGAACCTTGCAGAGAAGATATCTGGAGATAAAAATATCAGTGGTGTCCAATATTTTGCTGCTTCTAGAGAGTCACTCAGCTGTTGACATCAAATCTTTTCATCTTATTTATTTAAAAATAGGCATAAATGTCATTTGAACAGTCAGCCTGCCGAGCCCTGTGCAAAACAACAAGGAATGAGACGGTGAATAAAACTGACATTGTCCTGAGGCTAAAGTCCTTTCCTATCAATCAGTTGATGGTCCAGAGATACTCTCTCAGAAGCCAAATCACGCACAAGAGTCTCTCCTAGGCTCACCTCTCTTAGTTTCTCCGCCACACAATTGCTCTCCATCCACCCCCAGTGGACTGCATTATGAAGGTGGCAGTCGGTAGAGACTAGTGTCCAAGAACAAGACGAGTGTGCCACAGCTCTTTATGCCATAGAAGTGGTGATACATGGCAATGGAAGAAAAGAGATTTAAAAATAAACTTTAAGTCGAAGATTTACTTCTTCAAACCAAACCGCTGAATAAATGTGCCTTCACATATTGTATCATCTCCACTGTGGTCCCTTTCACTCAAAGGCCGTCACCTCATTATTTCTTTCTCTCGTGTCTGGTTTGGAAGAAAGTGTTATTATAAGAAAAATGAGAGGATTGAGAAAGAAATTGTCTGCTTGGTTCTACACAAATAAATGCCTACGTGTAAGTAACTTGACACTTACAAATGGAGTTCTTTTCTTCTGTGCACCACTAGCAACAAAATGAATGAAATTTGGAATAGCTGGCTAAAATGTGCAAAGTAAAGGCATACCTTCCCGGTGTCATGAAGTGAATACACGATGAATATTATATCAACCTTTGTACAAAATGCTTACTGTTCCTAAGCTCACATTTCATTCCACAGCATCACAGGCAAGGCCCAGAATCCCTGTGTGGGGGAAAACAAAAGCTTCACTTCCATTCCAACCTTAAATTAACTTTGTCTAATAACTTGCTTTCAGAATATTCTAACATTTCTGAAGTATAAATAACTAGTCCATCATAGAGAAAAGTACTTGTGTCATTAAGAATATTTATGTCAGAGTCAAATTGAGAGGGCACTGTTTTGTTTTCCTACGAGTGGACTTTAAATCCTGTTGTACCTGCTTCCTCATTCTCTGGAGCACTGCACATTGATCAGGATTCACTGTGTTCTAGACGCGTTTACACACTGAACACACAGCATGAATTGACGAAAGACTGATCGTTCCTACTGTTTCCTGTTTCTCCTCATGCTGGAAAGTCACCCTGTGTTTCTACAATTAAACAAATGAGAAAATGATTGAATTTTAAACATTAAAACAGCACAATCAGCACAGGAATGTGGATAAAAATGGAAAGTCTGTAAAAAAACAATATTTAAAAAAAACAATATTGTGTTTATCTTTCTATGTTTACTTTTTAGTGACCCACATAGGTTGTTTATCACTGGGAAGATTTAAAGCCAGATAACACTTTTTGCAACTTACAGAGGGTTTCGCCTGATACGATCTAATTTAGTCTCCCAACTCTTTGAGGCACTAGCTATTTTTGAGCCCATTTTACAGTTGCAAAGGCTAGGGACTCCAAAAATGCCCACCGAATGTAACGGCAAAAAGAAGATTCTTCTAGACACACACAAAAGCAATAAAAACTAAAGATATTTTGTTCATTCTAAGAAGAACATTTTCAAGAGCAGTCACTTCAGACTGTGTTTGGTTTGGATCCCAAGTCGCTATGTTTGCTTCTCACCACCGCTCGGTGTACCTCGCCATCTGACTGTTCTCTCGTGAATTCAAGGCAGACCTGCCTCAAGGCCAATGCATTTGCTGAACAATTTCTAAGCGTGTCTGAAGCTCATCTTCAGTACTCATGTCGTTTCTTCCACTGGTGAGAAGCCCATGATTATAATCTTCTTCAAGGTGGTCAATATTGACATGCTTATTTTCTTTTTTAATGTGTATAGACAAATAACACTAATTCTTGGAATTACATGCACACATACAATACACACATATGGTATTATAAACGTATACTCTCAACTCTGGTACCACGGAGTTTATCTGTCCCGGGTTCCCTGTCTTTCCAGCTCTTATCTGTACCCATGTACATCCTCTGGTCTAACCAGATTTGTAAGGTAGAATTGGGGTGATGATAGTGGGGGAGGAAGCATTAAAGAACCAGAGAAAAGCTATATGTTTCATAGGTGCTATACTGCACCTTGACTAGCCCATCTTCTCCCCACGATCCTTCTATAAGAGGATGTCCAATTGCCTACAGAATGGCTTTGGGCTTCCACTCCGCACCACCCCCCCATTCACATTATGTTTTTTTTTGCTCTGGGTCTTTGATGCCTGGTACCTGATCCCCCTGACACCTCATGATCGCACAGACTGCTGTGCTTCTTCCATGTGGACTTTGTTGCTTCTCAGCTGGATGGCCGCTTGTTTATCTTCAAGCTTTTAAGGCCCCAGATGCTATATCTTTTGATAGCGGGGTACCACCAGCTTTCTTTGCCACATTTGTTTATGCACCCGTTTGTCTTCAGCAATTGTGTAAGAAGGTGAGCATCATGGAATACCAGGTTAATAGAGCAATTGTTCTTGCATTGAGGGAGTACTTGAGTAGAGGCCCAGTGTCCAGGTGCTACCTTAGTACTAAACCTATAAATATATGCACATAGATCTACTTCCCCATTGTCATATATAAATATATTTACATATGTACATACCTGTATTTAGATCTCTATAGATGCCCTTTGCCTCCTAGTTCTTTCCTCTATTTCCTTTTACTTTCCTCTTATCCCACTAGCATGTTCAGCCTTCATTTGGGTTTCAGTAATTCTTCTCGGTTATATTGCCCTTGATCAAGCCCTACCAGACCCACTACTCTCCTCGCCATTGATTTTAGATCACTTGTTGTTCCCTTGTCCTGGAATTTGTTAACACTCACTTCCTTTCCCCCCTGCCTCCCCTTCTTCCATGTCTCCCCAAGAACCATCGGTCTGTTGTTTTTTCCTCTGGCTTATTTATCCCACCTATCTTATCTAGATAGACCTGCAGAGATAATAATATGCACAAACACAAGACCAAGCAAAACAATGGAAAATAAAGCAATAGCTACAACAACAACAAAAGCCAACGGCAAAAAAGAAAGAAAGAAAGAAAAGCCTATAAATAGTTCAAGGTCTATTTGTTGTTCATTGAGAGTGTTTTCTGGTTGAGTCTGATGAGGCTCCCACAGCCTGATCCCACAGTCTATTTTTGGTGTTCCCTGGGGACTTCATTGCTCTGCTCCCCTAGCTGTTTTGTTGCACACCCTTACCTAGGCGTGGTGGGGTCAGATCTGGCACATTTTGCACACTGTGTCTCCAGTGTTGTTCCCCATAGTGCTATAGGTCAGTGAGGGACATCGTGTCTTGTGGTGGGGCCGGCCCTATGGTCCTCTCTGTGCATTGGCTGCTCTGAGCAGAAATATTGTCCTCATGGCTTGGTGGGCCCGGATGTGCTTCACTCTTTTTCCCTCCCCCTTCGTTTACTCCTGTTTGCTGTGATCAGACATGTCCCTCTCCTGGAGCTGTAACTTCAGTGCTGTCCCCTGAAATGAATTCTTTCCAGAGGGTGCAGGTGGGGGGGGGGGGGTTATCCACTTGGTTGGTAATGGGACCAGCCCCTCAGGCCTCTCTATGTGTTCCCTGCTTCATGCCAGTGTGCTGTGTTCTTGTCTTGGTGCACCGGGTTGAAGTCTGGTCCCTCTTTCCCTGTGGAGACATAAATAATAGCCTCCCCTTGGGTGGGTTAGTGCCCTGTTCCCCCGGCTACCCATGTCTTTTTCCTCCCTCTTTCTTAGTTGGGTACCATATGAATCCCTGAGCTTAGTCTGGCCCCTGACATATTACCTGGACCTCACCCCAGGAATGTTTGTATACAGTGGCTTTTTCCCTATGCCCCTTTTGCATTTTTGAGCTTACCTCAGCATACTCATGTTGTGCTTGTCCTTTTGTGCTTGGCTTACTTCGCTTAGCATGATTTCCTCCAGTTCTTCCCATGTGGCAATGTGCTTCATGTGTTCATCACAGCTTTTTAGGGATGTATAATACTCCATTGTATGTATGTACAGGTTTTTTATTGCCCTTGTCTGTTGATGGAAATTTGGGTGTTTCCAACTCCTTGCGATTGTGAACTGTGCCGTGATAAAGGTTGGAGTACACATGTCTGGCCGTGGTTGGTTTCTTGTCTCTTCTGGGTATATGCCTAGTGGGGGAGTTACTGGGTTGTATGGTAGTTCAATTTCCATCTGTTTTAGAAACCTCCAGATCCATTTCCGTAGTGACTGCACATACCTACAGGTCCACCAGCAGTGGATGAGAGTTCCTCTCTCCCCACAACCCCTCCAACACTTGTTACTTTCTGATTTTTTTTAATTGGGCTACCTTTGAGGGTGTTAAGTAGTATGTCATAGTTGTTTTAATTTTCATTTCTCGTATGGCTAGAGATGTGGAACATTTTCTCATATATTTATTGGCCATTTGGATTTCTGCCCTTGAGAAACTTCTCTTCAGGTCCTTTGCCCATCTCCTCAGTGGACAATTGATTTTTTTCTTGTTGTAGGCTAGCAGTGTATTGTAGATTTTAGTAATAAGGCCTTTGTCTGATGTGTCATTGCTAAAGATGTTTTCCCAGTCTGTGGGCTCTCTAATTACTCGCTTGGAAAATTCTTTCTATGTACACAAGTGTTCTATCTTTAGTATACCCCCTTGCCAATTTATGCCTCCTCTGTGTTTGTGTCCCTCCCTATTTCCAGTAGACTGATTCCATGAAGCTGTCCAGTCTGGGAAGCCCTCTTCTGAAGGGTCGCTCTGCATGGACATGGGCTCGATGGCAGAGGGTTTGTCTGTGGGTGTCTGGGCACTAGCGCTTTCCGTTTGCATGCAGTGTCTCTAACTTTCAGAATGTTACAGCTTATACATTAGGGAACTGGTAGAAGGATCGAGCTAGTTACTTAAACTTACAAAGGCAGCAAGTCGCAGAGTTCTGGCTGAACTACATCTGTCTCCATCCAACTCTCCAGGTAATGAAAACATCAAAAATTGTCATACTTTTTCCTGTTCCATTGGCCTGTAGTGATGGCTGATTTATAGGTAATAGTTGAAAAAGATGTGTAAAGTCAGATGGATGTACAGAAAATTTTGAGAGCCCTAAAATTGTGAACGCCATTAGCACCACATGTCCACGAGATGGCAGCACTTAAGCACATTTCTTATAACCACCATTTGACCTCAGCAATTCCTGCAAAGAGGAATTCAATCTTTGTCTATAAAATTTTGCCCAAATTTGTACTTGCAATTCATTTTATTCTTTGTACTTTTAAAGGTTGGCAACCTACGGCATAAACTTTTTCTTATCATTGTTTAATTTGGAGTCACTTATCAAATTAAACTAATATTTCATATATACAATTTTGGTCCCCCAAATTTCAATAAATTGGCAAAATTTATTTCGGGAGTTTTGTGTGAGCTCCTTCACATTGATAGAAATATTATTTCGTCCCTGAAATGTCTGGACTCACATCCAGAGTAGCACTTGCTGTTGCGAGGTGCAGTCGAGTGGGCTCCGAGCCCATGGCGCTCCTGTGCACAACACACAAAGACACTGCACCAGCCTGTGCCATCCTCACAATTGCTCCCCTGCCGGAGCCCATGGCTGCAGTTCATTTCATTTAGAGTCTTCATCCTTTCACCCCTCGTCCACGTTACCAAACACGATGTGGTCTCTCCTGAGAAAATATCAAAAGTATGTTAGATGAAGTCTTGCCATCTTTGATGTGATGGCGAATCTAGCCTCACGTCTTCTACCACAGATCGGTTTGTCCTTGTCGCAGTGCATGGCACTCTCAATATTCATCTCCAGCATAACAATTCAAAGTGCATCTGTTCTTCTACGGTCTTCCTCAGTAAGTGTTCATCTATCACATGCATATGACACACTGGAGAATATCATTGGGTCATATGGCTTGGGTCCGGTGCACCTTTGTCCTGAAAGTAACCTCTTCAATACTCTAAAGAAGTCTTGTGTGGCAGATTTACCTATCGCACTAAGTATTTTCATCTCTTGACTGCTGCTTCCATGAGCATTGATTATGGATTCATGCAAGACAAAAATCCTCGACAACTTCAACTTTTTCTTCCATTTTTATGATATTTCCTACTGCTCCAATTGTGAGGGTTTCGCTCGACTTTACATTGAGCTGTAGTCCACACTGAAGGCTACAGTCCTTGACCTTCATCAGCAAGCGCTTCAAGTCCTCCTCACTTTCAGCAAGCAAGGTTGTCTCATCTGCATATCGCAGATTGTTAATAACCCTTCCTCCAATCCTGGTGCCACACTCTTCTTCATATAATCCAACTTCTCTGGTGATTTGCTAGCATACAAACTGAACGAGTACGGGGAGAGGATACAACCCTGACCCACACTTCTCCTGATTTTAAACTATGCAGCAGGCCCTTTTTCTGTTCCTACAACTGCCTCTTGATCCTTGTACAAATCCACATGAGCATAATGAAGTGGTCTGGAATTCCAATATTCTTAAAGTTTTCCACAGTTTATTATGATCCACACAGTCAAATGCTTTTGCATGATCATTGAAACATGAGTAAACATCTTTCTGGTCTTCTCTGCTTTCAGCCAAGATCCATCTGACATCAGCAATGATGTCCCTTGTTCCACGTCCTCTTCTGAATCCTGCCAGAACCTCTGGAACTTCCCTGTCAGTGTACTGCTCCAACAGCTGTTGCATAACCTTAAGCACAATGTTATTTGCATGTGCTATGACAGATAGCACTCTATAGTTGGAGCATTCTGATGGGTTCCCTGTCTTTGGAGTGGGCACAGATACGGATCTCTTCAAGTCATTTGGCCCTGAAATAGAGAACAGCTGACTCGTTCTTCTTGCTACCGTGACTGTATTCATTCCATTTCTCTTGTTGCTTCCTCCATCCTTCAGTACTTTGTCTACAGGATCTTTCAAGATTGAAACTGGAAGCTTCATTTTTCCTTGAGTCTTTCATTTGTCAGATATGCTTACCTTTTGCTGTTCTAATTCTATGAGGATTTTCATCAATCGACATTTCACCTTTTGGGAAAGGAGAAAAGCACTCGTGCACTTGAGTTTTTCCATAGCGCTGTCCTTGTAAGCTGTGTTCAACATCACTACATTTTCTGCAACATTTATCTTGATCAGGAAACAACATTTCACAGCCACACACTGTTCTCTTAAATCAGTCATCACAAAAAAACAAGGTCCAAGCAAATCTGCTTTTGAAAAATATTCACTGTGACCAGAGAGAACCTTCTTAGACGATGTCACTGGGTGCACTAACTCAGACTGAGTTGATCGATGCTTGCCTAGTGGGGGAAAAAAATGCATACCATGAAAGCTCTGCTCAGTTCTGTGCAATTCTGGGATTTTATTGGGTACCCCTTGTATGACTTTATGCCTTAAACACTTCCCAATCCAAGGTTATCTTTATTTAATATAAACTTGTATTGAATTATAATATCCCTATCAAAAAGGAAACCAATTATACACATATATAATCATGAATTTTTGCAAAATGAACACAACTGTGTAGCCAAAACCTAAATCTAGAAACGGAACTTTAGCTGAAATCAAAAACATAGACTTGTACAGTGACCACGACGAGCCCAAATAATGCTCACTCAGTGGGGCATTGCTGGAACTTTGTTAAGCCGGAGACTTCAGGTACATAAAAAACCTTTCCATGCATTGTTGGCAGCAGTTGCCTAAAATTTGAAAAATTTAGCCATAAAAGTCCTGAGAGCTCAGACTCTTTCAAAGTTGTCTCAATTTTCAGATTTCTAACTAAAAAGTATCTGTGTCTAGCTAAAGAAGTGTGTGTGAGAGACAGACAAAAAGAGACTTTCTTGAATAATATATACTCACTTTCTTGGAATAGCGTACTGATGCAAACACACATGGTTTTATATTAAAAAGAAACAGAGGTTTCTGAGTCTAATATAAATCTTGAAGCATAACATTAATAGATATGATTTTATGTTGTGTAAAAATGAAAGTGATTTTTAATAAAGAATATTTTAAAAACATTATGTGCTCTGTTTTTACACACCAAAAACAATATGAAACAAACTCAGACTGTGTTTTGAGTTACGTAATATGACATATATTCTTAGCTGCCTCATATTTCCTACTCTGGTCATTTAAACTTGTCAGTTCCTAGTTCAATGGCTTGAATTCCTTTCCTTCATTGTGTTAGTGTAGGGAGACTAGAGAAACAAATTCATAGACACTCATGTGTATAAGGAAGAGCTCTATATAAAGAGCAATCGTCCATTAAGAAAACATCCCAGCCCAGTCCAGATCAAGTCCATAATTCCCATATTAGCCCATATGTCCAGTACCACTCTATAAATTCCTCTTCAGACTCATGCAACACATGCAGTGATGCCGAATGCAGGAAGACCACCGGCCAGTGGATGGGAAGTCTTATGGATCCAGTTGCCTTGTAAGCATCTCAGTGCTGGCAGGGTCTCCACGTGGCTCCTCCAGCTCAGGGCACTAGTAAAGCTCCATGTGTCTTGTCAGCTGCAACGTCTCCCAGGGAATGAGCTGAGGGAGTCTCCCGCCTCCAAGGAGGAAAACAAGAGTTCCCAGAATCCTCAGGAGAAGGCCATGCCCACACAGAGGCCTCATTGGTTATGACCTGATTGACAGAACTTCACCCCTTCACTCTAAATCCTCTAAAATTGACAAACGATTATATAATTACCACATTCATGTTTTCTTTTTTGCATTCCTTCCACTCGCCATTATTTCAAGTCAACCTTAAGACTGAGTTCAGATCTGTTTTTCAGAAAACATTGTTCTACATTCTGTCTGCTCTTGGGCAAGGTCAGATGACCAAAATATGTTGTGCCCATTAGTCCATCATTACATGTGATCCCTAGACACTTGGCAACTAAGAGCAGAAAATGTGCATATCATTTCTGTTTGTTTTTAAGTTTGTGTTCTTACCTCAGTTCCTGGCACTCAGCATGTGGGCATGAAGTGTTTTATTTTTTAATGAGTGAATAAATGAATATAAACACATGATACACACACTCATTATTTAAATCCAGGAGGCTTAAAGTTCTGACACTCTTGAACTAGTTTTCAGGAGAACTTGAAACAGGCTTGTTTAAAAAAAGCATGTGCCCATGAATAAATCATCCCATCGTCTCTCTTCCTGTCAGCAAAGCAATCCTCAAAAGAGAAAGAGGTCATTCCAGTATGGTGATTTCCCAAATGCCAATTTGTTGAGATGTGGCCTTGTACAACAAATATTTCTAATATTTTTCATTACATGTTTAATTACCATCATCTAAGAATGCATTATACATGTGCATGGTATAAAAATGTAAAGCTACAAAAAGATACTTTTTTCTTCCCACTCTTTCTCCAATCAGCCAATCTCCTTCCTCCAGAGCCAGCACTGTTAGCAGCACCCAGGAATATCCCCTCGGCAGCCTTGTTGTTGTGAGTTGTTCTCACGCATAGTGACCCTGTGTACTACAGAACGAAACACTGCCCGGTCTCGCACCACCATCACAATCATTGCTATGCTTGAGCCTGTTGTTGCAGCCACCATGTCGATCTATCTTGTTGAGGGTCTTCCTTTCATCCTTTGACCCTCTATGTTACCAAGCATGATATCCTAAGCACATAAAAAGAGTCTTCATTCCATTGGAAGAGAATGAAGTTTCTTTTGGCCAAGATACCACAAGTGGGTCACTTTAAGAAACAGAAATGATGTGATTTCTCGTGGTTTAATAGGCTGAACATCTGAATACCAAGGACTGGCTGGAATGGGAAGGCTATCTCCTTGCTCATCTCTGGGGGAAAATCTCTCAATTTCTGCACACCTGGGATTTCAGAATTCCTTGGTGTCTCCATGTGGCAAGTACTCCCCCTCTGTGGTTGTTCTCTGTGTCTAATTTGCTCTTTTATATGCCCAAAGTGAGTAGGTTTAAATATACCCTGTAGTCACAAGGCCTTATTAACACATAAAGGAAAATGATTCCCAAATGGGCTTGTATCCATGGACCTAGGGCTTAGAATTTACAACACATATTTTGGGGGACACAATTCAGTTCCTAACTGGTTCCCCCTCCCATTCGGTTGCTGATGATAGCTCTGCGCTAAACTCCATACGTGGGCTATGTAGCCCCAGTGACGAGGCCTAGATGGCAAGGCCATCCATGCCCTCTACCCAAGAGCAGCACAATATACAGGACATTCTTTTACAAACCCAATAACGTGCTAGTGTCTTTCCAGTATCCATGAAAAATAACACACACTGAAAAAACTCAATCTTTTAGTAAATAACTTATTAAGCCCCGAATTCATTGACTTAGGTCTCAGGATCCCCAAAGTATCTTAGAATGTTTTCTTTCATGTTAGCTGTCAACTAGCTTTGAAGTAAGGAATCTACTTGCCTTGCCATGAAAATAAACAAGCCAAATTCACTGCCAATGATATTATTCTGATTCACAGTACCCCTTTAGGATAGAGTAGAATGGCTTCTTGGGTTTCTGAAACTATAAATCTTTCTCCATTCTTTTTCCTAGCTGCTGTTTATGATCATTTACAATATATAACAAAATCAACTCGCTCACTGCCATCGCTTCAATGCTGACTCACAACGACCCCCTGTGGGTTTCAGAGACTAACTGCTTAAGGAAGTAGAAAACTCCATCTTTATCCCACAGAGAGGCTGATGCTTCCACACTGCCACCGTGCGGCTCACAGTCCAGCTCCTAATGCTGTACCACCAAGGCTCCATACAATATACACTAGCCTGTTCATTTCCTCAAGGATCTTACTGTGGGCCGCTGCAAACCCACTGCCATCCGGTCACTGCCAACTCGCAGCTACTGTAGGACAGAGCAAAGCTACTCCCGGGTGTTTTTACAGCTGTAACTGCTCTTTTGGGGGAGTAGAAAGCCTCATCTTACTCAAGAGCGGCTAGTGGCTTCAAATTGCTGACCTTGCAGTTAGCAGCCCAATGTGTAACCACTATGCCACCTGGGCACCTTACTACACAAAGAACCAGCCCCAAATTCACAAAATGAACAAGAAGAAGCTATAAAATGTCAGGAACCCTATCAAACACTCAAAATCTACGTCTTGAAGAAGTGGCTTTTGGGTGGTGTAGAGGTCATACCAGAGCATCTCCAAACCAAACTCACTGCCATTGAGTTAATGCAGACTCATAGCGGGTCTGTGGGTTTCCCAAGATCGTCACTGTTTATGGGAATAGGAAATCCAGTTCTTCTCCCAAGGAGCTGCTGGTCATTTTCAAGTATGGATCGTGAGGGTAGCATAACCACTGTGTCTCCAGCGCTCATCGTATGCTCTTGATGCAAGACTCTCTCCTCTTGGCTGGCTTGATGTCAACCATTTTTGGACAATCATACACAGTCTGGCCCACACAGGTGGCACACAGATTGGCATCTAAACCAAAAGGTGATATTTGTGTTACCTTCCTTTGGAAATTAGAATTGAAATTTAGAGACGATTTATAATCCTGACTGATGGCTTGGGCCCAAGGTGTTTCAGAAGAGGCGCTCTGTGGCCTCATCTTCTAAAAATACAAAACAGAGTTCGGAATGTGAGGAACGAAAACTGCTGCTTCCTTGGGTCCGGATGGTCAGAGTTTCTATTAGCAGATGACTTCCTGGGGTCCATCTGTGTCTCTTGCCCAGGAACCTGGGGAACATCCTCATGGACTAAACTTGAGCTAAAGGATGTAGCCTGAAGGCTGTGAATTAAGACCAAACTTCCTTCGGGTTTAAGTTAGCTTAAAAGAATTACTGTTTGCTGTAACCATGAGAGGAATAACAATCCCTCGCCTGGTATTCCTGGATTGTTTGTTTATCTTTAACAGGAAGAAGTCAACAGCGTCTCTAGGGTAGGTGTCGCACAGTGTGATAACTCACAGAACCACCATCCTCTACGACAGATCATTTAGAACCTTGGTGATGTTATGAACAATCTTTAGCATAGAAAAACATGTAATGAATATAGCAGTAAATTGATTAAATATACTATTCCTTAGATTACAGCAATACTAAGGATCAACCGTTCCGTAAAATCTATGTTAAATTACAGCATTATTACTTACAACATTAATAACTGAGCAGAAAGAAGTCTTTTTAACAGCCCCCCCCCTTATTTTCCTTAAATGGAAATGCCATTCTCAGAAAAACTAGGGGGATAGGTCCACAGATATGCATTACCACACATTGTAGCTAAAACACGAGATCATTTGACACAATTGGCAACTGTAATAGCAACAGCAGCAGCGAAAGGAACAGAATGTGCTCGTATTGCAGGAAGATGAGATTGCGCAAGCTACAGCCTCACCGTAATTGGGTAATGATGACAGTCCCGATCGGAGTGCAAGAGAAGGTTCAAGAAGTAAATGAGAATAGTGTTAGGTTTATTCGTGCCTTTAAGTTAGACTTTTCTAAATGATTTAACTTCTGCTGAAAATTGCACAAAAAATTTATAGACAGTCACTTTGTCGTCTGTCGTCTGACAGTATACACAGTGTAGTCCCTTCTACCACCGGCCTCCTCCCGGTGACACCTGCCCTCTTACTTCTTCCCGAGAACCCTACCTCCCTGCGTCTGGTCTATCTAGCTGCAGCATTGCTTCACCGATGCATGGGAAAGGGGCTTCTTGGAGATGCGCCATACTGTGCATCTTGTGTAGTAGCTGGCATGCCCACGGGTCTCCAAAAGGGCTAAACTCTCTTCCATTGAGTAGATGCTAACTCACGGCGATCCTATAGGACAGAGTAGAGCTGACCCCTGTGGTTTCTGAGTCTGTGACTCATTACACGCGTTGAAAACCCTTCTTAATAACGATACTCGCAGCTAGAGCCTACTAACTTATCGATGGAAGGCCGATGTCCAGAGGTCCCAGTGGTACAACAATACAGGTATAGTGTAGAAAATATTTTTAAAAATCATTTTATTGGGGGCTCTTGCAGCTATTATAACAATCCATACATCAATTATAACTAGCAAACTTGTACATGTGTTGCCATCATCATTTTCAAAACATTATCATTCTACTTGAGCCGTAATCAGCTCCACTTTTTTTGTAGAATATAATTTAATGTTTGCTTTTTTCTCTTAAATCGATTTTTTTATTTTGCCACCACGTTGATTCCAGTTCATAACCATCAGAGTTAGAATTGTGCCCCATAGTTTTGAGCAGCCGAGTTTTTCCAGGAAAAGATCGGTTTTTTCTCTCAAGGCACTAGCCTGTGGGTGAACTTGAACTTCCAGTCTTTCAATTGGTAGCACACCATGTCAAAGGCACCACTCAGGAACTATGAATAAATGAAGATTCTATGAGAACACAGGGCCTCAGAGCATTTTGCTGTTGCTGCTCTTTTGGAAATGGTTTAACAAGCAGTTCCTGTTTCCTCTCTGACCTCTTTCTAGGCACAGGTTTGAAGCAGGTGGAGAAATATACCTTTACAGGCTTTCAAAATCCTTGGGGCTCAAGGGGATGGTTTACCTATCAGGGCAACCTGAAACGGATGTCTCCATTGTGAATGTTCCACCCCTCACTGCTGGGGGGGGGGGGGTGAGGGAGAAGGCCACCTGAGGGCATTCCTTGAGGGTTACAATGACTTTAGATAAGCACCTCCAAAGGGCCAAACAAGAGTCTGTCTTGTTCTCCACTGTACCCCACGTGCCTTGTACATAGTAACCATTCCACAAAGAGTTGGGATTATTTCTCCTTTCTAAAAAGAAATTTAAAAAAATTATAATTACACATATTTTTAATAGACACATCTTATTAAGTCTTAAACAGAAAAAAAGCAAGACAAAGATAAAAACACGTCATCTGGATAAGGGACTCTGCTTTCAAACACACTCAAAGCTTTTTACATTTTCAGCCAATGATCCGAAGAACACACTGGAGGCTAAATCTATAGAGAACCTCGAAATGGACTTAGGGCTCCCACTGGAAATCGTGACCTTCAGCAAACCTCGGGCTCTGAATTTCAGGGCCAAGATACTCAATTCTCTGATATGTTAATCAATTTATATATTCATGAATTTTATTTAAAATCCTTTTGTTAGGTTTCTGGGCTGGTTTCCCCTGATTCCTACTTCTCAAAGCTGAAAGAATGCACGCGGCAGAAGCACTTTTGTAATCCAAGTAACTTTATGAGGGAAAGGGAAGTGTGGGGTAATACAGTCTCAGAGAGTACACGGTCTCGCTGGAACGCGTGCAAGGCCGAATGGAGAGTTCAGGGCTGAAATCGGTCGCTTTGGAGGAACACGTAAAACCACGTGGGAAATGGCCAGAAAGTGCAGTGCACAGAACCGGAAGAGGAGCCCCAGGACAGGAAAAGAAGAGAGACTGCGGTCCCTGAGAGGGCGCTGGGGAAATCCTGCCCTCCAGCCGGAAAGAGAGAGTGGCCCACCCTCAGTCTCAGATATTTGTGTCCTCCTATCTCCACCTGGGGCGGGACCGGGCAAGTGGGGATGCAGGGCTGGGGTGAGGGACGAGGGCCATGGTTGAGGACACTGGCCACTTACTGGCTGAGTTCAGGCGCATGTGTGACATAGTATTGCTGGTGTCTAATCTGCATGCCAAGATTGACCTTCACCTGCGCCTAAGTGGCCTTGATCTGAGCATGCCCATTTTTGGATTGTCCCCATAGGTGTCTAATAATGTGTGCCTGAATTCTTTCCAGCCCCTTTATTGTGGCCTGGGCAGCTAATTTTCATTTAGGGTAGGCATTCGGTGGAGACACCCGCATTACCTTTAACCTTCCTGTCTTTCACTTTGACCGCACTCAGGTAGGTGTGCTTTCAACTGTACACCGGTGGATGGCTACCCTAAATGACCACTCCTTTTAGAAGTTTTAAAGCCCCAGATACTATCCCTTCTGCTAGTTGTGCACCATCTTATTCTTTCACCCTACTCCCCTTCTCCCTCTCCCTTGAATCTGCCCTTAATGTTAGTTCTTCCAGGATTCAGCACAATGCTGAATCCATTCTGACAGCGCTATCACATTATTCCAGTGGCATCAACAAGGCACTATCCTGATTATTTCCTGCCTAGACCTCCACCATGAGCTAAAAAGAAGAGCAAATTACACAGAGGGACTTGCACCTTAGGCCTACAGACCAGCTGGGTTGTAATCCCTTCCTGCTTTCCCCAACTCATTGTTGAAATTTTAATAAATTTCTCAGAATCAATTCTGACCATCAATGGAGGGAGAATGCTGTGTGTGGGCTTGGGGTGAAGCAGCCTCAGGAAGAGCCTGTGGATGCTGGAATAATTCAGTCTCGAAATGAAAGAACAATGAAGCATGACGAAGTGAACTGTGGTCTGACCACTGGCTCAGACAGCAAACAACAGCCAGATTAATTTCTAGAACATGTAAACATTCTCCAGGAATTCCCCCAAATAATCTGACAAAAGACTGAATGTAGTTAAATTAATGAGATGAAGGTTATGACTATTGAAACTGGGCATTGAAGAGAACTGTGACTTCTTAAGTAAATACAGTCAAAGTTTTAGGGCCACAAGATGCAATTTCAATCATCAATACTGTTCTGTTTTTAAAACACAATGATTTCTTTTCTGCCAGTGGCAAATCAAAAAAGAAGAAAAATCTGCCATTAAAAATTCCCCACTACTCTGTCACTCTGCCATCAGACGCTGGCTTGAGTGTTATGGGATTCTTCAAATTACATCATCAGTATTTGAAAAACCAGCAGGACCACCCATGGTGGGCAACCTTCAGCAGGGCTTCTAGACTAAGAGCAGACTAGGAAGAACAGGTGGTCCTCATTAGTGGGCCGCTGAAAACCTTAGGATAGCCATGGACCATTGTCTAATATAGGGATAGAAATGGGTACTTCAGGTGAGAAAGCACTCAAAATGGAAGAGCTGCCTCCTCAAACAGAGTGAACCTTCCTCTGCACTCGATACTGCAAAGCCCTAGGATCTTCATTTACTGATAGGGCGGGGTTTACAATGAGGAAACAATAGCTGCAAACATCATTGTAATCAGAACATGCAGTGTATGAGGTGTGAATCGAGGAAAATTGGAAGTTACCAAACATGAAATGGAATGCATACAGATCAATATCCTACATACTAGTGAACTGAACTAGACTGATACTGATCATTTTGAGCTAGGCAGTCATATGGCTTACCATGGTGGGATTAACAAATTTCAAATTAATAAGAGATTGATAATATTATGGTTTATTAATGCTGATTTGTAATCTAAGATAGTCAATATTTGAAACTAGAAAACAGAATGTTTCAAAGTGTAACAGTTAATATGTTTACCTCTGAAAAAACTATTTTTTTCTTGTTTTAGAATTGAATTTGTTAAAACATATATATTAAGTTACATCTTTATTTAAGTTGTGTAGACATGGAGAGCGTACATCAAAATGTTAGCAGTGATTTATCTCTAGGAAGAAGACCTGAAGAAGGGGAAGCCAGGGCTCTTTGCTGTCTCATTTCTGCATGACTCTGTCTCTTTCCGAGTGAGGCCTTCAGTATGGAGTTCATCTCTACATAAAGAAAACACAAATCCTCACAACTGGACTAACAGACAACATCATGATAAAGAGAGAAGAGATGGAAGTTGGCCAGGATTTAATTTGACTTGGATCGACAATCAAGAGCCATGGAAGCAGCCATCGAGAAGTCAAAAGATGTAATGTGCTGGCGAATATACTACGTAGACCTCTTTAGAGTGTTATAACAGAAAGTAACGAGGCCACTTTGAGGACTAGGGTGCGCTAGACCTCAGCCCTGGTATTTTCAACATCTCTATATACATGCAAAAGCTGAACAATGACAACCATAAAAGAACAGGTCTCAAGAACATCATGCATTTCACAGCAAGCCGACAGAAAAGAGTGGTGCTAATTCCAAACCCTTCTTAGCTGCAGAGCTGCTTTAACCACTGTGCCACCAGGCCCCTTCAGGAAATAACCGCCTCCTAGATCCCACGACAACCACTTTCACTGAAAAAATGGCATCGAGGTTTCTGCATTTCAGGGGGTGCATTGACTTCACCTCTCTTTTTTTAGTAGTTTGATCAATTTGTAGTTTAGTTTTGTTCATTGCTGGGGTTCTGTTTTTGAGTTTTAGATTGGGGGGCGGTGGGGTTTGGTCTATAAGCTGAGATCAGTGGGTAAAAAATAAAGCATGAAAAACAGGCTTTTAATATTTAAATTCAAATAAGAAACACGTCCTCTATCTTTCTACTTACCACAGAGCATTTGGAGAGAAGGGTAAACACAGCTGCATGGAAACAGTTTTCAGAACCCCATTAAGGTGACAGATTTGAACCACTAATAACCCCCTGGGAGGAACAAGTTCCTCTGTGCTGCCGGAGGACACTGCAAGCCAGCGTGCCTAGAGTAGTGGTGAAGACCCGATTACTAACTTACAAATGCAGCTCATGGAGCAACTGCGGGAGGCACATTTCTCTGCAGCCTAGTCTACAGGAAAATTGTAAGAAATACCTTGATTTCATTTCCACTTCTTAAAAATATCATTATTGCTTGATATATTTTTACATTAATATTGGTGTACTGTAATTAGAAAAATAACCTGTGCACATCGCACCAATTCTTCAATATAAATAACTTATTATTTTAAAAGAAACCAACTAGTATGCACAATGGAGCCCTGGTGGTGTGGTGGTTCCGAGTTGGGCTGTGATCCCCATGGTTGGCAGTTCTAAACCACCAGCAGCTCCTCTGGAGAAAGACTGGCCGTTCAACTCCTGTAAATAGTTACAAAAACCCACAGGAGGTTGCTATGAGTCGGCATTGACTCCGTGGCAGTGAGCGATAAGGTCCATAATTTGATTCATATTATTGTGTTGCTGTCACTGCCCTGGTTTTTATCGTGCACAGTGATCAAGCCGCCCAGCCTCGTCCAACTCAAGTCCCTGGGTCAGATGCTAGCTGCAGCCCCTCCAGACTCACACACCTGCTAACCAATGAAGCAGAAAGGCAAGTGGGAAGCTGGGAGATCACAGGCCAGAGGCACAGAGTCTGTGAATCCATAGTCAACAGGAACATGGCAGGGGCCCACAGCTCCCAGGGTTTGTGGGCCACACGTGCCACTGGCCCCAGAAGCCAGATGTCGGATCCTAGCAAGCAGGAAAACGAGGGGCAAGAGAGAGGCCAGTTCTCCTGTGTCTCTAACAAAGAGGCCAGTCACTGAAGGAGACCTCATCAGGCTATGACCTAAACCTTGTGAGGAAGGCTTACTGCCAAACCACAGAGAATCCCAATCAGGTCAAGTGGACAGACAAACCTGTCACAGATTAGCTCATCAATTGTATTCTGAGTCATAATAACCCTATAGGGCAGGGTCACACTGCCATTGTGTGCTTCCAAGGCTGTCGATCTTCAGTACAGCAGAAAGGTTCACCTTTCTGTCCTAGAAAGGCTCTGAGTTGGAACTGCCGATCTTTGGGTAAGCAGCTCTTACAACCCCCTCATCTCAAACATCATTTCAAGACAACATGCAATAAGTCTTAAACATGACAAAGACAGAGAGACCTGTCATCTGGATGAAGGAATAGCATTAGAACAAGGTCAAAATGCTGCCCAAGGATTCAAAATCAGCCAGCCACTTTAATAGGAGATGGAGAATGACTGGCAACAAAGCAATACATCACAATCTCAGGTGGGCCTACCAGGTTAGTTAGAGAATCAAGATGGAGCACATACATTATGTGAGACGGGAGAGCTTGCTAGCGTGGTCCCGGGCCTTCCTCCCAAGGCTGCCTGCACAGTACTAATGGGGCATGACTCATGACTATGCAACCCCGAGACTAAGGATCCCCATCAAGGACACACCAGGCAAGTCCTTAACTGAGATTGTCCATGCTTGGGTTGTCTGAAGGCAATCTATTTTCCAATCACTCTTCCTGGGGGCAAAATTGTTCCCTTCCTTGGTTAATGGTCAGTAGGAATTCAGTGGAGGGTTTATCTACCCTGAGGCTTTGCAAATGGATTTGGGCTTTCCCTAGTACACATTACAGTCACCCTCAGTGCATCCAGTCCCTGCGACTCACAGTGATCCTATAGGACGGGTAGAACTGCCTCCGTGAGTTTCGGAGACTGCCTCTTGACGGGAGTAGAGAGCTTCCTCATTCTCTCGCTGAGTGTCTGGTTTGGAATTGGTGACCTCCTGGCAGCACAACGCCTAACCACAAGACCACCAGGGATCCTTAGCTGTTAGCCAGAGCTTTCTGTAAACCAGGTGCGCTGAATTTAGGCCCAAATACACAACCCAATGGGTAATTCAGCAGCCACCAGGACTCTGATAACTAGTTGTATTTTAAAAAGGAAAGAAAAGAAAGAGTAAGGAGAACTACAGTGGGAGCGCTGGGAAACACATCACCGATGTTTTAGAGAAAAGAGAAGGCAAAACAGAAATGCATTTCTAATTGTATCAAATGTATTCCAACAAGAACTCCCACTCAGAAGAGTGGGAGATGT
The DNA here is from genome assembly GCF_050624435.1 of Tenrec ecaudatus. NCBI lineage: Eukaryota > Metazoa > Chordata > Mammalia > Afrosoricida > Tenrecidae > Tenrec > Tenrec ecaudatus. Next base: position 110,053,110 of record NC_134535.1, read on the forward strand.
TCCGGTTCAGAGTCGCGGAAGGGCCTGTAAAGGGGAAGGCTAGCCGCCCTGGCCACCAAGGTGACCTCTCCCTCTGCGTGGCAGGGAGGGCGCACACGCACTTGAGCCCACGTCCTTGAAGGGGATTGAACGAGCCAAGGGGAGGGGTAGGCGGTGCTCGGGTTTCCAATCACAATAGAGAAACCTAAGAGGCTGAGGAGCGTGTGGGGCCCCGCCTCCTCCTCCTCCTCTCTCTCTGCAGATCCTGCGTCGGAGGACACACGCAGCCGCTGACTTCTGGTCCTCGCTGCTCTCGACTTGCTGCCTCGAGCGACCTCCCTCTCTTGGTAGGTATCCGCTCCGGACCCGGACTCCTGAGTTCAAGACTCAGGGTGGGATGTGCAGAGGGTGGGATGTGCAGGGAGGCCTTGTGCTGCAAGGCCCGGGAGGGACCAAAACAGGCATGTGTCCTCCGCTTCCCTGCGCTAGCGTTGGGCATCCACTCGGGTCCTGACGGCCTCCCGGCGCGGGAGGTGGGGCGCAGGCACTGGGTGGGCGCCGGACCTTGGACAGCCTCCCAAGGCCTCTTCTCCGGCGGGTGTGCTCTTGGAGAGAAACTTGTTGCATCCGCGGCTAACCCCGGGCCCTGCATGTCCTTGACGGCTCATGGCGGCCACTTCCATCACCAGTGCCTCGTGGCCACGGCCCGGACACGCGCCCAAAGAGCGAGGGACCCGAGAGGGGAGGAGGGGGCTCCCTTCGAAGTCCGGCGGACGTGAACCCGGCGGTTGAAATTGACCTCGATGAGGGACAAATGCCCTCAGCGGTTGAAGGATGAGGGCAACGCGCCAGCTAATGTGCCGGGCGCGGCGTGCCCCCCAGTCCCCCTGCGCTCCCCGGCTGCAGACGCGGCCCTTCCTGGAGCCGAGGCTGCTCCTTTTGGGCCGCGTCTCGATCCTCCTCGGCGGCCGCCTTGTTTACTTTGGCAGCGCAGGGTAAAGAGGCCCAAGTGCTTCCCCAAAGACCTTCTCGCGGAGATGCCGCCTCCCTGGGGGACTGACTCGCTCCGTGTGCTCGCGCCCGGAGGCAGAGGTGGCTGTGGGCCGCGAACTTCCAGAGCTGCAGTTGCGCCTGGGAGGGGGAGGGGAGGAGAAAGCTGCCGCTGGCCTGGGTGGAGGAATTGTGTGACAAAGTATGGGTATTTTAAAAGGTTAAGACTTGATATATCCTGCAAAGACCTTTATTTCTGAGGTGAGTTCTAATGGTTTATCGATACAGGGTGGCGGGGACTGTATAAAAGACCAAGATTGCTGTCACACTGCTTGTCAGTCTTGTTCCTTACAGCCACCAGCCCCGCCTTAGCACCGTAACGCACTATTTCCTTCCAAGTTCTTATACCTTCCAATAAAAAAAGAAAATAGTGCTTCTCACCCCAAAAATAAAAGATATGAAGGAAAATTGGTACTGCTTAGACTCTCGAATAATTAATTCTAAAAATCCTCAACATTCATCCCAAAGGTCTTTCTAAACAGCGAATCTCTATCTCCATAGCAGTTATCTCTGGACTGTGGCTTTGGGTCTCCTGTAATGCCGGGGCTGTTTTAACCAGACCCGATAAACTTGAATGGAAAGAATCTCTTCAGTAAGAGATATCTCTTCAGTAAGAGAAGCTGCAGCGTTCTTTCTATAGGTCCTGCTCGGGGTGCAGGTCATGTGAATTTCACTGCAAGGCCATCCATTTGCAGACAGTTGCACAACCTTGTGAGTTTCTTCTGACTTTAGCGTCCACAAGGAAATCGAAATGTGCTCCCTACGCAAAATTATTGTTTCTCCTGGAAATCCAGTCCCTACCGACTGAGATGAAATTGGGGGGGGGGGGGGTGAGTGGTAGGGCAGAACTAGACTAGCTGTTGCAAAATAGCTGTTACACAGTCATGCAATTTTCCCAACCTCCAAGCCATTGAAACTCTTACTTAGCTTATACAATTGCGAACCCAGGTTTTGTTGCCTAGTTATTGCAGGTTAGAACCCAAAACCAAACCAAAAAGCAAGACACTCTTGAAAAGTAGAAAGAGGCATCACAATGACTAGCATCTGAAGTAGGTGAAATGCCCATTGTAATGTTAAGCAGTAATCCTTAATTATCCTTTACTTATGTTAATTATAATGTGAGCCATTGATTCTTAATCAAGGAAAGACTTATTTACTATCTTTATCTTCTCTGTTTCAGAAGACTGGTCAGTATTTTCTAGTACTGCATTGACATGGAATTGATAAGCCATTTCTTTTAGTTACCTAGAAAATGCACCTGATTATCTGATGGCAGAGTAGATTTGGTATTGATTACTGTATGGGGTGTTTTCCAATTGGTCACAGTTGTTTGTTTGTTTTTTAACTAAGGTTTTGCTTTTGATAGTTCCAAAGAAACGGATTCAAACACTGACATTACGGATTCAAACACTGACATTCTCCTCAGGTGACCCCCCTCAAGGAAAAACGTTGTATTAAACACCTGCCCATCTTCCGATAAGCTTCCAAGATGCACTGAAAAGAATTGAGAGTAATTTGCTGAAGACTGTATTGTCATATTAATCATCATTTTATTTTCATTACACTTACTAGGCACAAGTTCTATGTAGAGGAAATAATGGCACATTGTAAGTGAATGTTAGGGGAGACGAACCAGTCAGTGTCTTTCTGCCATATTAATAGACAGAAGTGTGAGTCATAGAAAGTACTTATAACTGACCGCTACATTGTTCTTTCAGACCAGCCTGCATATGAAATTTAGTTTACATAGTTACAGTTAAAATCCATATTGGAAATCAGGGGTGGTGGAGGTTGGGAATCAAGCTAATTTAAATGGAAACACTTCTGTCTTTTATCCAATAGGTGAACAGCCAAGAACAAAGTAGTTATAACCTATTAAATATGAAATTGTAAAGAAAACATAGCTCACGTTTTAATGAACGTCACAGAGATTTTTAACCTTAATTGAATCCCCTCTTAAATTAGGTGATTTTTTTAAAGCATATATCCTGTATGGTAGAATATCACCAGGCTTAGTGTAGACTGATTTGGTTCCCAAATTACAATAGTAAGCTTTTAAGAAAAGGTCCCATTCTCCTTTCAGAGGTGGGGAGTTTTAATGTTTCATTTTATGTTTGCAGTTCAGGATGGCAACCCTGAAGGACAAGCTGATTGCACCAGTTGCAGAAGAAGAGACACTGGTTCCAAACAATAAGATCACTGTGGTCGGGGTTGGACAAGTGGGTATGGCATGTGCCATCAGCATTCTGGGGAAGGTAAGGGCACCATCTAATAAGGACCATTTCAGCCTGTGTGAATCACCTATTTAGGCCCTTTAGAGTTTATCCTCTCTTAGAAAACATGCCTCCCTCCCCGGGTGATGTGAAATAAGTTGCAGACATTGTTATACTTCTCCTTGAAATAGTTGTGCAGGATATGATGATATTCTCTTAGGATACGATATTGTGATCTCATACATGCCACTTGTCATCCAGCCAGTTGGGACTCGCAGCATCCCTGTGAGTGGCAGAGTAGCTCTGTGCTCCAGAGGGTTGCTTTGGAAGCAGATCACCAGGCCTTTCTTCTGGGGTGCCTCTGGGTGCCATTGAACTTCCACCTTGCAGTTTGCACCACCCACGGAGTCCTACTATCCAGGATCCATTCCAATACGCATTCTCCAGCCCCATTCAAAGTTCTGTATTGACTCCACTGATGTCCTTTTGGGCTGTTTTCACCCCCAATTCGAGATCATATGGTTTATATACTTTTCATGTCTTTATTTTGTAAGCAGACGTTATTATTCAGCATTTGTTGCTCATGTCATTGGCCCTTTTGAGGAATTCAGTGTCTTCTTTTTAGTTTTTTTTGGTCTGATGTTTCATTATGATTAGGTTGAGGTTAAAGTTTTGAGATAGAATTATGGACAACTAGGTGCTTTCACATCATTGGTGCATCACATGTGGAGACAAAATGTGCAGCTTGGATTGGTGGCATTGAATTCATCTACCAATTAGCGTGCTTTCTCCATTGTTTAGTAGGCCCTTCCAGCCCTGTAATGAGGAAGCAATCTGTGAGCTGGCTTTTTTCCCTGGAACGATCATATGATATGCCTCAAATTCTGACCCAATCATTTTACTTTGAAACTTTTCGGCAGAGACAATTTGCAAGAATAGTCAAAAACGTAAACTTTGCCTATACCTTCCCCCAGATTTTCCAGAGTACACACCACACCCTTACATACTCTGAGTACAGCCATCTGCAGCAGGCAATGCAATGCTGGCGCTTAGCACCTGCATCACCGTCCACTTTTCAAGACTAGTCTCATATTGCCCTATGTACCTCTGTAGATGTTTGACATAGCTTATGTCTACTTCCTATGGTTCTAAGTATTGTTCATCCTCCAGGACTTTTGAGGAAAGTAGCCCCTTTCTTGGTCACCCACTGAATAGAGTCCTTGTTCTTTCTGAAGGCTGCCTCAATGTAGGAGCCTGCTGTCCTGATTCAGTGAAGCACACTGCCCCTTTGTGTCACTTGTGAAAACAGCCTGGAGAGCTCCTAGCTGAACATATTTCTGTTTGCAAATTTAATTCTAAAGGAACAAATTCTGAATCTTTACTGAGAAATAGTTTGCAAAAAAAATATCAATGCATACATGTGTACCCCAGAAACAACAGCAACAACAACACATTTTTCTTTTGCATTTCTTCCATTTAGTTTTAATGGACTAGATCCCCAGCTTTGGGATACCTGCCTTCCAAACTGCAGGGGATTTAAATAATCACAATTTGTACTTTACACTGAAAAACGCAAAACTTGTTCCAGCTCACATTTCGTTCTTCCTTTTATTGAATGCTAACCATATTCAGCGTTTTTCAAATAAAATGCTTCATTTTAAATGACAGCAAGAGATCAGGGGTTGGCACAGTCATCTTTTCAGGTCAGGTAACTGGGGCTTAATGAGCCTGAGTAACACGGTCACACAGCTGGGGGAAATATTTTGAACCCAGAGCTCTGAGCTGTTTTGTCATCAGTTTTATTGGCATATAATTCACATATTATAAAACCCAGTAGTTCACTCACGTCAGTTGCACAATTATCACCACAATCAATATTAGAACGTGTTCTGCATTCTAGGACTCCTCGTTACTAGCCCCCCGTTTCCCCCAAGTTCCCCTGTCATCCTCCCAAGGCACCATGAATGCACTTACTCTTTACACATTTATTTATCCTGCATTTCATATACAGAGAAAACATTTAAAAAGACTGATAACAAAGTAAAACAGATAAAAATCTCAATCAAAAAGATAGAAAATATTTAAAACCAAAGCAAATTTACAATCCTAAGGGAGATCAGATGATGAGGAATGTGTTACATTTTAACCTAACTGCATCAGAAATAATCCCCTTTCCAGTGCACTCTGCATGAGAGCACGGCTACCCACAGCCCTGGTCCATGGTCAGAGGGGTTCACCAGGGGCTTAATCCACACCTACTTATTTCCCTTTCACTGTTTTTTAAATTAAACTGAAACAACTCTGAAATGGGCCAAAAGGGAGATCAAATGCTACCATATTAAATGTTTACCTGTGTCTGCGATAATTGACATTGCTGTTCACATCCCAAACTCTGCCCTCAGGTGATTCCCTGGAGTCTTACTCCACATGTGGACCCCGCAGATGGATTTGGGGCTTCGACTGTCCATAGCCTCTGCAAACCCTAGTGCCCTGCGGTTTTATTATTACAAACATACTTTTTGGATTACACTTTGCTTTATTGCTCTTCACAGATCATGTGCCCTTTAAAAATACATTTACCAACTGAAGGCTTGTGGCAGCCCAGCACCAAGCAAGTTGGTCGGTGCCCTTTTCCAGTAGGAGGCGCTCATTTTGTGTCTGTGTGCTGGTGGGGTCGCTGGTGGGCACTGGGTTGCGGCGTGTAAGTTCAGCGGTTTGGAACCAGCGGCTGCTCGTCAGGCCAAGGCCAGGCTTTCCTGCAGAGGCCTGCAGTCCTGGCACTCACATAGGCTAGAGCGCTCCCCCGCCTTATCGGCCCCCAGGGGTTGGCACACACTCCATGGCAGTGGCTTGCATTTTTGTGTTTTTGGTTTGGTGTCACATTTTGGTCATTCTTAAGAATATTTTAAACTTTTTCATAAGGCTATTGTACATTGAATAGATTGCAGTAGACTGTAAACATACTTTTTCTGTCTACTTTGGGAATCAAACAATCACGTGTCTCACTGAGTGGCGATGCTTGCTTTATGACAGGGGTTTGGAACTAGACAGGCAGTATCTCCATGGCGTGCCTGTAGTGTAGCTCTAGGCTAGTCTTTAAAAGTCACTGCCCTCAAGTCAGTTTCGCCTCAGCACAGAGCTAGCCTTGTGGATTCTTGAGGTGGCGTTTAAGGGAGTAGAAAGTCTTGTCTTCCAAGCAATGACTGAGGGTTTCAAACTGCTGACCTCGCAGTTAACCCTACAGCTCACCACTAAACCACCGGGATTCATGTTAGTTTAGCCAGTTAAAAGCAAAAGCACATTTAAGCTGCTAACTAGAGAGTTATCTTTCTTCCTGCTCATCTCCAAATACAGACTACGGCAGGTGAGTTATTGTGTTTCTGGAAAGTGTCCTTTTTATCATGGAAGTGAATTTGCTCCAGTCAGTAATGGAGCTGAGTCTGCATCTGAAGTTATGGAACGCGCAGGCCCAACCCCAGTGCTTGAGAACATACCCTGCTGCGGACGCCAGGGCACCTTCAGAGGCATGCTGCGATTGTGTTCCCAGTGGAACATTCCTTCCTTCTTATCGCGTGGCAGTGGGGGAGTATGTGGGTGTACCAGATTAATGATATTTTTGAATCTGAAAACAATGCAAGAAGGAACGGTGTCGCATTTCAGCTGCAGCAAGGTCCGGGGGTCCCTCAAGGTGGGTCACGGCATCGGCGAGTGGGAGACAGAAACCACACGACTCAAAGGTTGTGGGTGACTGCTCCCATTGTATTCATGAAAGCTTCAACTTATACATTCTTTTTCTTGGTTCAAAGCTTATGGCCTGAGATCATACATCAGGAAATTCTCAGGCCACAAGACCATGACAAGTTACATAACTCACATCATGAGTTTTGGTTAAAAATTAGTACATCTTGAAATTAAAATTGTATTAATTGCAAGGGTGATAGACATAAACCTTCTAACAATAACTGAGCACACTTCATCCAACTGAGGCGCTTTGTTCTAACTATAAATCAATAAGCATTGATGCATTTCATTATCAATCATAAACATTACTTGACAGGCTTTGGGTGTTCTTTTTGTTTCTACTTGGCTGTTCCTCTGGGGCTTTCATTTCTTGTTCTTACTTTTCCACTACGTTCTCATAAATTAAACTCCCCAAAGTCTTTCTGTCCCAAGGTATGAGTTGCCTCACAATAGGTAGCTTTGCTTCAGTGGACTTCAAGTTGCCTCACAATAGGTAGCTTTGCTTCAGTGAACTTCAAGTTGCCTCACAATAGGTAACTTTGCTTCAGTGAACTTCAAACACCACAGGGGCCCTCCTCTTGCTAATCTTTCCATAAAACTTAAACTACTAAAAGGAACTTGTACACCTTCTTTGTTAACTATTCTTATGCCAATTTCATTATAAGCCCTTATATAAGGTAAATCAGGGTCAGGAACTCTATTTCTCTTTGGGTTATTTCCTGGAGGGGGCTGTCATATTTTACCCCCTATGTAGTAACCAATATAAGGAAAGGGGAAAACCGTGGGATGATAAACGTTTTTAGAGTCCTGCACAAAAGCTTCCAAACGAGCCTCTGAGATTTCCATGGGTTTCGGTTGCAATAGCTCAGCCTGCTCAAGATCTAACATAAATTCCTTAAGGGGGTTTCTGGCTTCCAGCTTCTAGTGTTATTATATAATACACTTTGCACACAGTTAGGACATGGATCTTTCAAAGCCATAGGAAGGGGAGTAACCTCAACTTCTGGTGAATATTCCTTAGTTGACATCAGTTGTTTCCTAAAAGGGGAAGTGATCAAAATGATCAAGAAGCGGAGAGCAGCTACAATGATCAATAATGATATCAGGCCAATAATTCCAGAGGGTTCAGGGGAGAGACATTCTTTGGTGGAGCCTTCTCTGAACGCTCCTCTGAACGCTCCTCCTCCATGCGCTGACTTTGTCAAGGCCCATGGTTGGAAGTGGTCTCGGCAGAACCGCTATTAGATTAGACCAGTTTACTAATGAAAAATGTCTAAGTCGTGTTTTAATGGATAAAGACTAAAATACTTCTACATTATTATTATTAGTTGGTAGGATTCAAAGCCTACTTGGCTTAAAAATAACAAAACACAGTTGCCACGTTAGTCAAGTCCACGTGTGTCGGAGGTTTTCGAGGGAGGTGATTTTGCAGGTGTTGCGTGCTCGGCCGTTGTGCTGGGTGGTTCCAGGTGAGCTTTCACTGACAGCCTTTCCATCTGCTGTGCTGGTTGCAACACCCAGAGACCCAGAAGGGAACTAGCAGTCGCTACTTGCTGCCGGGCGTTTGTTTCGGACCACCCTTATTGTCCCCTGAACGTTAAAAGGGAAGAGGCATTACAAGCGACCGCCCCATACCACTGTTGAAAAAAGCACACACAGGTTTTCTGATTTGGTTAAGATCACACCAATAATAAGTGATCGAAATGTCTGTCTCCCTTTTCGAGGGCAGACATTGCTCTCAGAAATCGAGTTATGACAGGACACGTTAGAGGTAACGTTGAGAAGACCTATGTCTTTTGGAGGCTCTTGAAGGCATCTGAGGCTCGTTCCTGCCATTATGAGGAAGGCTCAGTCCCTTGCATCTGCGCCGCTGGCCCCGCCCCACACAGTAACCATGGTGAGCATTTATAGCAGCAGAAGCTCCCCGACTGAAAATGCCAGCGTCATTTCCAAGTGCACCTCCCATAGCTTTCCCTGCCTCCCTCAGCAGGGCAGCAGAGCCCACAGCTCCAGAGGCCGCATCCAGAACAATGTAATTTCACAAGCAATGGAACTTCAACTTTTACCATGTTCCCCCTTTCTCCCAAATATCAAACTTGTTTACATCACTTAAAACCCTTTACTTACTTTTCCTTTTTACTGGCATATTTTTTCCCTAGATTTTCAGCGTTGGTCTCTGTCCTTCAGGCCTTACTAAAAAGGTCACCACTTTTCTGACAGACCTTCATTGTCACCTGTCCTGCCCGTAACTCACACACCCCTGTAGTTCTTCCACTGCGGAAGCCCTCCTCATCTGCTTCCTTCGGCCCACTATATCCTATGATATATATTCCTAACTAGTATTGGGCATATTGAATAATAAGTATGTATGAAATAAGTGAATACCTTTAATAATACTAATAACCTGCATCGGTGTTTTATGGGAATTGATCATAGCAGTTGCTTGGTCGTGGCTTCTACCATCAAATATGACTTCTGCTCAACTACCATTCATAGTAAGGAGCCCTCGTGGCACAGCGGGTTATGTGTTGGACTGTTTACAGCAAAGTCAGAAGTTCGAACCCACCAGCTGTTGCCCAGAAGAAAGATGAGACTTTCTGTTTGCAAAGATTAGAGTCTCGGAAGTTCTGGGGGGCAGTTCTACTTTGTCCTAGAGGGTGCCTATGGGTGCGACTTGACTTGAAGGCAGTGGTTACCGCTCAAAGGCTGCATTTTAACAATCTAGGGGGAAAAGTCTGAAGTGTGATATAACCATATTGTCCTAGTTATGCAAAAATCCCATGCCAATATATAAAGCTCCATCCAGCATCAATGTGTGCCTTTGTGCCCGGTGTCAAGCTCTTGTGGTATGAACTTGGCGTAAGAATTCTCTTATGAAGCATGTAATTATAGACACGCCGCAAAGTAGTTTCTGCAGGCGAGAACTTGACATGAAAGTAGGATTTAATTAAGATTTTTTGTATTTGTATAAAATAGACAGTTTATTAGAAGAACTTGAAAGCTCAGAAACAAGCCCCAATTATATTTAATAATAAGTTCAAAGTGGCATTTGGGAGGCAAGGGACTCTTGAATAAATGGTGCTTGGCTGCTTAATTATTTCATGTTGTACGTCTCCTCTGTAAATGCATATATGCACATGAAACACTTCGAGATCAAATGCAGCCATCAATATCAAGGTATAAATGTCAGTCATTTATTAGCCAAGAAGAATAGGAGGCCAAAAATATAGCTATATCTAAACAAAAACAAACCCTTCTACCACGGAGTCAATCTGACTCATAGTGAATGTCGGACCAGACAGAACTGCCCTGTGGGTTTCTGAGACCAACTGCTTATGGTAGTAGGAACCCCTACCTCTCCCTAGGAGCAGGCTAGTGGCTTGGAACTGGTGACTTTGTGGATCGCAGTCCAAGGTGTAAACACTTTGCCACCAGGGGTCCTTCCTGGCTATATCTAGCGCACATTAAGCTTCATACCAAAAGACACTTTTGCAGTGTGTTAAACAAGGGCGTAGTTCTGCCTTCCAACCGCCTTGGCTCACTTGGAATCAAGAAGAAGGCGACTGCCTAACCAAATGCGCAGCTCGCGAATGTACAGGCTTTGGAAGCTGTGAATGCGGCAGCATCAGTACGTAGTCGTGTGTCTTCTGGCTGTGTTCTATATTAGTTCAACTGCAGCTAAATTCAGCGCTCCAAACTTGTTGTTTTTTAATGTTGGATCGCTTCCTTCCTTACCAGCTGAATACGTATTTCTCAGCCAATTCTCTGCACCCACCGAAATAAAGAAACAGGATCTGAGTTACTGGGAAAACCTTTCCCACCTAAGCCCTGCCTACATATTTTGCCCCGTTGACCTCAGCACCACGCACGTGATGTGACTAAAATAAGCGTGTGATGTTCCTGGTGTTCGGTGCCTTGACAACATGCCATGGCTATTAAGGTATACTGTAATAATCGAGACCTTCAGAAAACCCCAAATGAGGGCTTTGTGTGAGCGTGTCCGACGCTGCGAAGGAATAAGAGCACTATTGGGAAAGCATCCACGCCTGTTACAGGTCAGATGCCACTGTAATGCCGGTGTTTGAAGCAGCAGTCCACTTGCAAGATGGACATTTCAGAAGTTCGCTGTTAAGTCCGTTGCTTAGGACCCACAACCTCCCGTCAGAGGCAGACTTTCATACGCTCTTGCAAGCAAGCCTGTGACAGCTCTCATCTCAAATCTGGCAGCCCCCTACGGGAAGCAAGACTTGCCTTAGGTGGCGTGTTAAAGTAGGTCACGTTTCCTCATTGGCTGTCGTGCCTTCCTCTCAGCTTCTTACTCTTCTCTTGGCAAGTCTCCACAGTTTACTCTAGGCTACGCTGCGTGGTCTTCAAAGTACATCTGGAACCTCGATCTCTGCTCTTCTTCCCTAACACTATCGTTCATCCGTGTAGCTGATCGATCACAAGACTGCCCTTAAAAGAGAGAGTTGAATGTTTGATACTATATTCTTTTTTTCTCATCTAGTCTATTCTGTTGATGATTTTGTTAGCCCTAAAAACTGAAAACACAAGGCTCCAGGAAGGGTGGCCATTATGTAAAGAGTTGGAAAGTCCAGGACTTCCATACGATAGTGCATTTCAAAGCTGGGAGTTTGAGTAGATCCATCTCTCGTAGCCCCCTCGTTTTAATAAGGGAAAAAGACCAAGGACCTGCGGAAGCACGCACGAATACTACAAGGAGAAGCCAAAGTTTTGGTTTCCCTCCCACTATTCATGTTGGAGCTTCTAAAAATACTCATGCGCCATCAAGACTAAGTAGAGGATTTATTTGGATAGTGTTTTTATTTTGGGTGTGGGGCAGAGAATGACAATTGAAGTATAAAACAAGTACTATAGACTCAATCCCAGACTGATGGCATATGGAAAATTTACCAGCCAGGCGCCCTCACCTGTCCGTGAGATGCTCCTGGTCCTGACAAAGGCGTAGAGGTTGATCCAGAGCCATGTTGAAGATTGCAAGCGCTAACGTGGTCTCTGATTCCTACTCTCAAGTACACTCGAACTCTTGGGGAATTTAACCCAATCTCTTCTCTCAGGCCCCTTCAATGAGAGGGTAACTTAGGGATGGGATGGGCAAACCTTCCCAGTGTGGTTTCTTCAACCCTCTCTCATTAATGTAAAAATTTCTGCACTGTGGAATTGCTGTTGAATTAATGTGGTTTTGTAAAGAATCTTAAGTCTACTTATAAAAGCATAGTTTGTGCTAATTGAGTCCTATGAAAAATTGGTGTCATAAATATTAGCAGTTCATTTCTGAAGAACTTATATTGTCAAATGGGCACACTGAATTTGTAGACGTTAGATGTATCTAGCCCCTTAAAAAGAGACATTAAAATAGATTGTGTGGAGCAGCATTTAAAATGGTTTAGTGTCCTAACACCTGTTTTTGTGTTTAAAGTCCCTGGCTGATGAACTTGCCCTTGTGGATGTTTTGGAAGATAAACTCAAAGGAGAAATGATGGATCTGCAGCATGGGAGCTTATTTCTCCAGACAGCTAAAATCGTAGCAGATAAAGGTAGATTAAAATTTGTTTGGGGTGCATTTTACAGAATAATAAACTTGTTCTTTAATGAGAAAAAAGTATACCAAGATTTTGAAAGCTGTTTTAATAACTGTTAGCAATAAAATATGCATGGTCTAATTTAGTAGTTTCCTCAAAGACTAACATTTTAAATGTAAAATAATGGATTTTTTATATTTAAAAATAATTGCTATTTATTAATGTACAACCATTGAAAGTGAGCTTGTTAGTCATAAGTGATCAAATGTCTAAGGCACTAAAGGAGAATAATGTCCTAATTTTATGGTTTATTGTATCTTTGTCCCACAGACCAAGTTTCTTTCATTAATTTACAGGCTCCCTAATTTGATAAAAATTTGATTATAGTAAATTGACATTTCCGTGTTGAAAGTATACATAGGAAGTAGGTTATGTACTCAGGTTTCATACTGCCACACCAGTTGCTGTTATTTCCAAAATGAGTGTTCTTCCAAAACTAAGAGCTTGAATATCTTCCTTTAAAGAGTTCTCACCTTTTTATACACTGTTAACTATATTCTGAAAGCTTCAACAGAGCATACACAGGCTTCAAAATTTGAGCACACCTGTGTTAGCCCTCGTGGCGCTGCCTGGTAAGCATTGGGCTCCTAACCACAAGGCTGACTGTTCAAATCTACCATCCTGTCTTCAGGAGAAAGATGAGGCTATCTGCCACTGTGAAGATTTACAGCTTCCATCACCCTTTAGAGGGTAGACAGGAGTCTGAATCAACCAATAGCAGTGGGTGTTTTGATTGTTCATTTCTATACACCTCAGCATCCTCCTCTCTTCCCTCACGCCCTCATCTAAAATTAGTCTTCCTGTCCTGGTGAGTCTGGAATTGGCAGTTCCTTCATTTTCTATTTTATTAATTCACTTTGTGCTGTAGGATTAGCTCACATGCTATCTGCATAACTCCTTCCCCCATATTATCTTTCACACTATCTGGTCCATAACATATTAAGATATTGTATCCTAATTACTTGATTACATATATCTCTGGAGGCACAGAAATGTTCTAGACTAAAAAAAATGTGGGCAAAGTAATGTGGGAACCTTGAAGAAACTAGTAAATTCATGTTTTAATGGGCTCTTTTTTGAGTTACCTCATTCATGCATCGATACTCCCTCCCACCACAGTATGGCTGTGTGAGAGATGGGCCTGTTAAAAACTTTAAAATAAAAGAACATTCCTTCCAACTGTGCTAGTCAAGGCTGTTGGTCATGAAATTATTGCATTCCGGGTTCTGGGTGAAGCATTCTTCATGTACTACTTCGATCTACATCAGTTGCTCAACAATGCTCTGTGGTAACGTGAGGAATCGGAAGAGCCATCTAGCCTCACCATTTAGTTAGGTGAATCATCCCTGGCTGCTGAACCTCACGGAATAAATCATCAGCATCATGTCTCTGTAGCTTGAAAAATTAAGAAACTTTCTTGAGGGGGAACAAAATATCCACACGCAAAGCGAATACCTCACACTCCTCAAAGATGAATACGCTTCTTTAAAATATGAAGCATTAAACCTCTGAAGTTTTCATTTCTATCCAAAAGCTCCTTAGTGCCTCCCGTCTCCTTACTAGATTTAGTGAATATTGCAAACCTGAAAGTATCGTACGTACACGCTTTAGTTCATGCTGTATTTCTTTCTGACCATCATGACTCTGTAAGGTTGATGGCATTTCATATTCATAGGCCAGAAAATTAATTCAGCACCTTCATTTTTTTCTAGGCCAGATTTTTGGTTGGGCTATTTGTGTGTCGTTCAAGTGCCTCCGAGCTTCCAACCTTGCGGTACAGAAAATATGACTATATATAAATACTAGATACTTCTGTGTGATTAGCCTTCTAGCATTTGACATAGATGATATGTTTTGATAAAGAATTCTATTTCAAAGCACTCTTTTCCCTTTGCAAGATTACTCTGTGACGGCCAATTCTAAGATCGTGGTGGTGACTGCAGGAGTCCGTCAGCAAGAGGGGGAGAGTCGGCTCAATCTGGTGCAGAGGAACGTCAATGTCTTCAAGTTCATCATTCCTCAGATCGTCAAGTACAGTCCCGACTGCATCATAATTGTGGTGTCCAACCCAGGTACGGTTGTTAGATAAGCACAGGGCTGAGTTCTTTGATGTGCAATGTTTTTGGTGTTTTTAAGTTGTTATTATTTTTAAGATCTGTTCTCATTATTATTTATAACAGAAGCAATTCACACATCTTCTGTGATTAACCAGAAGACCGTGGTGTTTGCAAAACATATAGCACTATCCCAGGCCAAACATTCACAATTGTGGCAAGAGTTTATATAAAGCAATTTCATTTGTATCTTTCATCTGGCTTTTGTGGAGTCTAGAAACTCTTAGGATCTTCTGTAATGACGATCCTGGCATGTATAGCGAAGCGTTCATATATTGTGGCTTCAGTTCCTGGGAAACGTTTTCATACGCTCGACCTACTGTTTCCTGAAAGAAACATAGATGTGTTCGTAACAATAAAACTTTTCAAACGTCTGATTGAGTTTGAACACAGAAAGAAAGCCTTTGAACCTGGCTTGTCTTTAATGACGGACTCAACGTTGGTTGATTGTATGGACATGTATTGATGGACTTGTTAAGACCAAGTGTTAGGACTTCAAAACTGCTTTTCTTGCTATTTTAATAATTGCAGAATAAACATTAAAATATTTGGCCAGAATGAATCCACCTTATTACAGTTTAATCAAAAATTCACTCTATTTTGCATTTCCTTTTGTAACCATTCCATTTACCTCCAAACTTAGATTTATTGGTGAGCTTACTAGATCATCGCTAAAACTGTAAAACAGATTTCTTGGGTCCTTACCATACAGAGAATCACTGGATGAGAATCATGGGAAGTTCTTATTAATTTCTCGAGAATGGAGAATTGGGAGCAGGCAAGGACGAGGACTGGAGCTTACTAAATAGTCAACACTTCCATCTTAAGCTGCTTCTGAATATCCATTTGGCAGATAGTTGGAGAGCAGGACTGACAAAGGGCAGCACATGTTAAGTGACCCGAGCCTGTGCCTAAGGCAGCCATCACTAACTGACTATGACATTTTCTAGGTATAGTTTCAAAATCTAATGCTCCAGGAAATCGTTCCCATTGAGTTTAAGTTGGCAAGGAAGATTTTTCAGTAATCCAGTCCAAAGAGCCTTCAGCAGTGTCCAGTGTGGAGTAGAGTCCAAGATTCATATCTGCCTCCTTGCCTTCCGTGTTAGTGCACTTCTGCTTCTCAATAGTAACTTGTAAGGAGTCGAACTCAAGCCACTGCCGTTGAGCCAAGTCTGACTCATCGTGATCTTAGAGGGCAGAGCAGGACTGCCCCTGTGAGTTTTCAGAGCTGTTAATATTTACCAGAGCAGAAAGCCTCATCTTTCTCCCGGTGAGCCGATGGTGTATTTGAACCGCTGACTTTTCAGTTGCAGCTCCACAACCAATCCACTATGCCACCAGGCTCCTTTACTAACTAGTATCGAATTCCCAAGAAGGCTTAAGATAGTTTGCTTTGGAAAATTAGTAACCAGTAGCATTTGGCAAATGCTGCCAATCATAAGCCAAATGTTAGAATGTTACAATTGGGCGAAACTTCAAGTGGTGTATTCATTACAGGATTGCTTTTCTTACCATTCTTTCAACTTAAAGTAAATTTAATTATTTTATATATGTGGTACAAATTGTAATGCAAATATAAAAACACAATACTGTTATTTTTCATGTTTTGAAAACTCACTTTATATAAGAATTAAAAGTT
Source organism: Tenrec ecaudatus (assembly GCF_050624435.1). NCBI lineage: Eukaryota > Metazoa > Chordata > Mammalia > Afrosoricida > Tenrecidae > Tenrec > Tenrec ecaudatus. Next base: position 110,069,449 of record NC_134535.1, read on the forward strand.
CTTATCACTTTCCCCTTTATCATCTCTAATTATGTATTTACATTTTTCTGGCCACATGTCTTTTAGAAAAATGGGAGGGGGGAGGGGAGAAAGCCAGACGGAGCAGACAGAGATATTTTTAAATAAAGCAAATCATTTACATTATTTTCAGTGGATATTCTTACATACGTTACCTGGAAACTAAGTGGATTGCCCAAGCACCGTGTGATTGGAAGTGGCTGTAACCTGGATTCTGCTAGATTCCGCTATCTGATGGCTGAAAAACTTGGCATTCATCCCAGCAGCTGCCATGGATGGATTTTGGGAGAGCATGGAGACTCAAGTGGTAAAAGAAATGGAAAAAATTTACTGTGTACTTGTGGTCATGCCATTCTGAATCAAAATGTTACAAAATTATTCTCATATGCTTTACAAAAGAATGGCATACTGTTCATGTTGCTTTATCATTTTTCTCTCCTCTCCCTCCCTCCACTATATCTGCCTAGATAAGTAGCTGTCATCTCTCTCTCCTGAGCCCACTTGTGCCTACTTTCTGATATTCAATCCTGTCCTTTTCCCCATAAACTCATTAGTTTTATTTCTTGAACACAGGGTTTTGTTTTTTTAACATAAAAAAGCCAGCTGTTATTCAATATCTTCCAACTCAGGATGACTCCTAGGTAACAGGGTAGAATTGGGCTCCTCCGGGACTCCAGTGGTTGTTTTTTTCAGGAGTAAATTGGCAGCTCTGTCCTTCCAAGTCGCCTTAGGGTGAGCCTGAACCTTCAACCTTTCAATTAGCTGCCAATGAGTCACTAACCAGGGACTCTTCTTTTCCAAAATCACAATGCAGTGATCAAAATCAGAAAAAAGAACAGTGATTCAGTATTATCTAAGAGTTCTCATGCCAGTGTCTATAAATGCCTCAGTGATGCCCTTTGTGTCCTTTTTATGCCCCCAAGTCAGTATCCATTGCCCAAATCCCACATGATGCTTATATCTAGTGCAGAAAATACATTGAATTAGAATTATGTCAGTTTCATTTCCTTTAGTCTGTGACAGTACTTCAGTCTGTGTTGATCTTGATATAGTTGAGTACCCAAGGTGACCTATTTTGTAGACTATCTGTTCATGATTTTGGTCATTTTTTCAAGCTAGGTTGAGTGTGCGTACTACTGACACAAGCACTCTTGGCAGAGAAGTGTGTGGGGCCTTCTCAGAGCATGGTACCAGCAGGCACACGTGTCAGTGTGATATTCGCTGTGATCATTTGGTTTTGTGTTTGCTAAGTTAATCAGTGTGAAGGTATTATTTTTCATTTCTGATTAGTAATTTTGAAGGCATACTTTTAGACTGGGTGAGTATAGCTCATTAAACTTGTACCAGCTAATTTTAGTGTCCACTAATGATTCTTACTTAAGTCAGCCTATTACTATGATAGTCACCAAATATGATTTTCTGATTTCAGCATCTCTTCTATATTTACTAGTTGCATTGCACTGTAAGGGAGTTTTCCTTTCTCCCCTACTTACATGTTTATATCAGTATGGACTCAGGTTTCATTATATTCCATGATTATTATTATAACAGTATAACGTACAAATTATTCCAGAATTGACTCATAACATTCTTTTTTTATATATAAATCATTTTATTGGGGCGCATACAACTCATCACAATCCATACATACATTAATTGAGTAAAGCACACTTACATATTTGTTGCCCTCATCATTCTCAAAATTTGCCTTCTACTTGGGTTCCTGGAATCAGCTTATTTTCCTTCCCCCCCCCCCCTCGCTCCCCACTCCCTCATGAACCCTTAATAATTTATAATTTATTATTTTATCTTATCTTACACTGCCCGGCATCTCCCTTCACCCACTTTCCTGTTGCCCATCCCCCAGAGAGGAGGTTATATGTAGATCTCCGAGATCCATTCCCCCTTTCTACATCCCCTTCCCTCCCAGTATCGCCATTCTCCCCGTTGGTCCTGAGGGGTTTATCTGTCTAGATTCCCTGTGTTTCCAGATCCCAACTGTACTGCTGTGCATCCTCTGGTCTAACCAGGTTTGCAAGGTAGAATTGGGATCATGATAATGGGGAAAAGGAAGCTCATAACAGATTCTTCAAGCTGTTTCCTTTGACTTGGGAATTCTACTTAGAAACCAAGATGTGAACAATACAAATACTCTTGCTTATTAGTGCATCTCTGTTTTAAGACACTATCATTTAACAGAGCTATTATATAGCCTGATGTTTATTGAAGAAGCAATGTATTACAACAAAGGCTTTTAATAGTCTGTGCATGTTATTCTAAAATTCAAAATATATCTTGCATCAGCTGAAATTTGAGTTTTAATCAAAGTATGAATTACAACCATCAATCACTTATGTAGTGAAGGAACACATGGTAATTTTCTCAAGTATTATCTTTAATGATTTAAGTGAAAGAATATTTGGAGTGTAAATTGGTCATTATAAAAAGACCAATATTAAAATTAATTACACTTCTATATTATTTTGTAATGTTTTGTTTTGAAACTACATTTAAAACTTTATTATAAATATTTTGTTTTAAATGAATATTTCTCTTAGAATTTAAATTGTTTTTAGTCTAAATGTAAAAGTATAGGGGGGACAACAAAAAGCATTTATAAAAAAATTATGACACTATTATATAACTCTAAACCTATTTATTAAACCAATATATATTGATTATACTCTTGACACTCAGTTGTAATAAAGTCCCTACATAATATTTATTTTATTAAATGCGTTTCTGAATTGTAATATACAAGTGACTACTCTTTAGAAGGGTTAAAGTAAAAATACTCCTTTGATTTCAATGAGAGTTTGTGATTTTATTAAGGAGTTTAGCTTTGTTCTAAATCTGTGCTCTTAGGGTTGTGTAACTTATTTATGTTTTTCTGTATAATACTGCTGATTTTTTGACACACGGTAATATTTCATGTGAGAGTTTTTCACCCAAGAAGTGGCTTGAATTTTTTGGGGGGGGGGTCAAGTTTTCATAATCTTATATCTCCCTCTAAGACAGTGGTTCTCAACCTGTAGCTCGTGACCACTTTGGAGGTCTAACGACCCTTTCCCAGAGGTCACCTGATTCATAACAGCACAACATGAGGAACTGTATTAAAGGGTCACGGCATTAGGAAGGTTGAGAACCATTGTGGTGACCCCACCAACCATAAAATTACTTTCATTGCTACTTCATAACAGTAATTTTGCTACTGCTATGAATCAGGTGACCCCTGTGAAAGGGTCGTTAGACCCTCAAAGGAGTCACAGTCACAGGTTGAGAACCGCTGTCCTAGACTATTTTGAGTACATGAAGTTTTTAGTCGGATAGCTCCAGTATTTTATACCCTATTCCCTCTTTTTTTAAAATTAAATACTTTTATTGGGGGTTTTTACATCTCCTATCTCAATCCATACATTCATCCATTGTGTCAAGCACATTTGTGCATATGCTGCCATCATCATTTTCAAAGTATTTTATTTCTACTTGAGTCCTTGATATCAGTTCCTCATTTTCCCCCTCCCTCCTTCCCTCATGAACCTTTGATAAGTTATAGATTATTATTTTCATATATTACATCAGCCTCTGTCACCCTTCACCCACTTTTCTGTTGTTCAACCCCCCAGGAGAGGGTTATTTGTTGACCTTTGTGATTGATTCCCCCACCTTCTCCTTATCCTCCTGGTATCTCTATTCTCATTGTTGACCTGAGGGGTTTATCTCTCCTGGATTCCCTGTGCTTGGGGCTCTTATCTATAGCAGTGTGCGTGTTCTGGTCCAGTCCGATTTTTCAGGTAGAATTAAGGACATGTTAGTGGGGGGAAGGAAGCATTAAAGAGCTAGAGGAAAGTTGTATGTTTCATCAGTGCTATGCTGCACCCTGACTGGCTCATCCCTTCCTTGTGACCCTTCTGTGAGGGGATGTCCAATTGTCTACAGATAGGCTTTGGGTCTCCACTCTGTGTACCTGCCTCCCCCACCTCCCGCCCCATTCACATTGAGTATGAGTTTGTTCTGGGTCACCCTGTTCTCTCTTAACAAGATGTGGTACTTCACACATTCTTGACTTCTCGCCCTCAGTTTCCTCATCACTTATATTAGGATAATTGTGTGTGTGTGTGTGTGTGTGTGTTATACACAGAGCCATAGTATCAACCATTTCAGGAGGTAGTATATGATCAAGAACTGTTTGGCTTTTTGTTTTTCTTCTTCACTTTTTATTGTGACATGGGTGAAGGTTTACAGAGCATATCAGTTTTTCATTCAATAATTCTTACACATCTTAGTCCATGCCATTAATTGCAATCTCCACAAGATAATAGCACTTATCCCTCATCCTCCCTGTGCTTCCTGTTTTCATTTCTCCTCCTTTCCTGAACCTTCTGAAATCCGCGCTATCACGATAATCCCAAATGGCTGCGTATTCAGAGGTGAGCTTACCTCACTGGTGTCTTTGTACCTCTTATAGACCTCTCTGTTATTTGGTTGAAAATTGAGCCATAGGGGTGAGTTCATCTCTAGATCTGAAGATTCACAAAGGTCATAGCTTCAAGGGTTCCATCGCTATCTAGATGGTATGTAAGCATGAAGTCGAAGCTGCATTGAAGGCATTGGCAAAAAAACAAGACTCCTGACACTGATGGAAACCAATTGCAATGTTTAAACAAACTGGAAGTCTTTTCCCAGACATTTGGAAGACCACTAGCTGATCAACTGCTGGAAGAGATCCATATTTGTGCCCATTCTTACGGAAGGTTATGCAACACAATGTGGAAATTATCAAACAAAAGCATTAATGTCACATGAAAGTACAATTTTGGTGAGGGTAATTTAAAAGTGGCTACAGCAATGCATCAACATGGAAATGCCAGAAATTCAAACTGGATTCCAAAGAGGATGTAGAAGGAGAGAGATCATTGTTGACATCAAATCTTGGATGAAAGAAAAACAATGATTGAAAAATATTTACCTGTGTCCTTCTGACTATAGGCCCAAAGGGACTCATTCAAAGAGCACGAGGGGGTGCTGTGTGGCTTGAGGTCAGGAAAGTTGTGCATCGGGGTTGCGTCCTTTCACCTTACTTACTCAATGTGTATGCTGAGCAAATAATCTGAGACTAGAGCAGTGGTTCTCAACCTTCCCAATGCCGCCGCGACCCTTTCATATAGTTCCTCATGTTGTGGTGACACCCAACCATAAAATTATTTTCATTGCTACTTCATCACTGTAATTTTGCTACTGTTATGAAACGGGCGACCCCTGTGAAAGGGTCGTGCGATTCCCAAAGGGGTCATGACCCACAGGTTGAGAAACACTGGGCTATCTGATGAGAAACCCAACACAACATCAGTACGGAGGAAGGCTTAGTAAGACTTTGCAAAATGCAAATGACACCACTTTCTTGCTGAAGGCAGAGTCTGTAAAGCACTTATTGATTAGGTTTGAAGACAAACATCCTTCAGTATGGATTACGCCTCAACATAAAGAAAGCTGAAATTCTGACAACTAGACCAATGTGAAACATTGTGCTACATGGAAAAGAAAGATTGAAGTTGTCGGGAATTCCCTTATATGTAGATCCCCAGCCATTTGCCATGGAAGCAGCAGGTTGGTGAGGTTGTGGGTCAGTATGAAGAAGAAAGACTCTTCGCTGAGATAGACTGGCTTAATGGCTGCGCCACTGGGTTTAAATGTAGCAACAGTTGTGAGGCTGACCATAGTCTAGGCGTTGGCATCCGATTGTACTCTCGTGCTTTGATGGCTCTGACCATCTCAGTGTAAAGAAAACAAAAATCCCACAGCTGAACCCGGAGACAGTGTGATAACTGAGGAATAGTTTGACGTTACCACGACTTTATTTTGCTTGGATCGATGCTCACGGAAGCAGTACTGTAGAAATCAAAGCGTGTGTTGTCTTAGGCAAATCCACTGCACAAGACTTCTTTAAAGTAATGAAGAACAGGAATGTTACTTTTAGGTTGGTCCTGACCCAAATCAAGAGATTTTCAGTCAGTTCACTTCCTATACATGCAAAAGCTGGACATTGAATAAAGAAGACTGGAGAAGAGTCAGTGCATTGATTTGTGGTGCTGATGAAGAATATTGAAAATATTATGAACTGCCAAAAGGACAAGCAAATCTGTCCTGAAAGAAGTATGGCCAGAGTGCTCTTTAGAGGCAAGGATGGGGAGACGTCGTCTTACCTACTTTGGACATGTCGGGAGAGAACACTCACTCCCTGGAGAAGTCATCATGCTTGGCACAGTGGAGGGATAGCAAAAAAGAGGAAGACGATCAAGATAGGTGGACTCAGGCTGCAAGAGTGGGCGCAAACATAACCGTTTGGGGGGTGGCACAGTGCTTTATTCTGTCGTCCACAGGATCATTATGACCTAGAATTGGACTTGATGGCACTTAAGAACCATGTGCTTTTAAGTGAGGTATAAGCATTGGACTGCTATCCTCAAGGTTGCTACTTCAAACCTACCAGCCACTCCAGGGGAGGCTCTCTGCTCCCATTCAGATATACAGCCTCGGAAACCCTATGTAGGTTTGCTGTGAGTCACGGTCGATTCAATGGCAATGGTTTTGGGGGATTATAGTATGAGCTCAATTAATTATACCCATTGAGATTATGTTTTGACCAGAACCATAGGCCAGAGATGATATTACATAAGCTCTAGGTCAACACTTGCATTTTGAAGGGGAAATTTTTGTGGTAAAAACAGATGAAGTGAATTGCTGAAGATCCTTCAGCTAATGGCACGACTCCAACTAGAATCCTACCCTCTGATGACTGCCATTGTCCTTTTCCTCAAACTTTTGCGATTTTCCCCAGTATTTTTTTGTTTCCATTGTGGATCTGTATCATCTACAGAAAAGAGAATATAACTACTGTCACATCGCTATACTTATGTAGATTTTATAGTTCTCATCAGGTTCCAAAGGATTTGAAAGTGTCATACTTTGTTCAACAAAATTGTGCACTGAAGGTCTTTTGGTATGGATACCTTTTCCTTCCAAAGTTGACTCTGGTCATACTATAATCCCGTGCCTCTGCCTATATTTCCTAAATTTAGAATTCTCTCCTTCAAAGGTAGAGCCTGCACTTGCCCACGGCTCAGAGCATGTGCCATGAGAATTCATTTGTGTGCTTACATCTTCAACATATGCTTTTGGCTGGACAACGGGTGTTAAGGGGGATGGAGAGGACTGCTTTGCTGCAATGAAGTCGCGTATGTAGTCAGTGGTGAACAATACTGTTACGCCTCCGGAGGTGTTTTGGGAAGAAAGTGTCAAGACCAGAAATATCCACTGTGATGTTAGGGGGTTCTTTTAAGAGAGGGAAAGTGAACGTGAGACATTAGAGGATCGAGTGATAATTAGAGTATAGCTGAGTCTTATTTAGATTTCTAGTGGTTGCTCATTCTAGAAGAAAAGAGCTTATATTCCAGAAAACTAAGCAAGAGGAAAGTTAGAAACCAAAAAGTTAAGCTACTTCAGAACCAGAATCCCACTGCTCACTGGGACCATTCTAGTTGGTGGCCAATAGCTCACATTAGGAATAAAAATCTGAAGAAAGGATTTTTTTTTAATTCTGTCAGAAATGCCTGTCTTTACAGTGGTGTCTGTCTGTCTTTCCAGTGGCCGTGTGGAGTGGCGTGAATGTGGCAGGAGTTTCTCTCCAGGATCTGAATCCAGAGATGGGGACAGACAATGACAGTGAAAATTGGAAGGAAGTGCATAAAATGGTGGTTGAAAGGTCAGTGGAAGAGAGATTGATTTAAGCTGATTAATTTCATCTTTCATTGTATAAAATTAAAAACAATGTCCCTGACTGCCTGCTCAGATAAACTGCTAATGTAGTAAGTATGCAACTGTCAACTTTTATAACAGACGAGACTGACTCTACTGGTCAAACTTGTTTCGACAGTTCTCTGGGGAGTTTAATTCTGAGAGGTAACAAGAATAAAACAAGAAGTTAGCAAGTGAGCTTGGCTTCCAGTCGCCTCTCGTCAATGTATAGGGTTACTTACCCAATTATGGTAAACATAGACCGCTATTAGTGTCCTAATTCCCTCAAATAAACCCTTTCTGATTGATTGTCAAATGCTTAACTGCCCTGTACTTACCTTTCCACAGTCAAAAAAAAATGTCTTCTTTTTGAACTGGTCTTTCTTATTTATCAACTTCATGTTTATCATTGAAAATGACTAAAGAGAAACGAAAGGTTTGAACTTGAACTCAAGACAAGGCACTGGTACTGAGGCACGGTGTAGTCTTGAGGAAGCCCTTGAACCTTTTAAGGTAAAGTTAAGTTTTCTTTATAAAGTTACAGTATAAAAAATGATTATGAAGAGCAAATAAAATATACACACATATATAAATCATGCTTGGTCTTTTGGTGCCTAAAAAAAAACACAAAACCTCACTGCCAACGGAGTTGATTGGTAAACACTCAACAAATGCTATCAATTTACAAAAATTGATTATAATGTCAATAATGGGACTTTTTTAGTGATGTGGCTTTTCTAGGGATTTGACTTGTATATGAAGGAAAAAATCTTAATAAACATTTGACGCGAAAAGAATTCTTAGGATTTTAATTAACATAGTCCTTTTATTTCGTATGTACGAAAATACAAGCTCACCTGGGGAATGTAATGTGCCTAAGTCAGGGGCGGATGCCATTAAGCCCTAGCTGTTTGCTATTAGTCCAGGCATAATATTTGCTGTAAATAGCTCCTCTCAAGTACCAGTGCCTTCATGTTGCAATGGATATAATTAGGGTTGTGATAATTACCAGGCAAGTTAATGCCATCATTTTCCTTTTAAGTACAGTAGTCACACTGCCTTAGTTTATGATGTTAGTAAGTTCAACCTTAGAATCAAGGTATATTTTGTATATGAATGTAATACCTTTTTCTACTGTTTCCTAATGTCATTAAAATCTTTGACAATATGCATGTTTATGATTCTCTAACGACTTGGAAAAATATACATATTTACCCTTGTGGCATTATGCATGTTTATTTACTTACTTACAAAATAGGCCATTTAAACATTGCAGAATGTTTCTACAGGTAGTCTTTATATTTTAAGAATTTTTCACAGGTGCACTCATCTAACACTTATCAAACTTACAAAGTAGATAACGTCATGAAAGATGAAAGAGCTTGTCTACTGTTAGTTATTAAGCGCAGCATCCAAACCCAGGCACTCTAGTTTCAATACTGTTTAGTTGAATTTCGTTTCTTATATTTCTCCCTACAGTGCCTATGAAGTCATCAAGCTAAAGGGATACACCAACTGGGCTATTGGATTGAGTGTAGCCGATCTTATTGAATCGATGTTCAAAAATCTCTCCAGGATTCATCCAGTGTCCACGATGGTGAAGGTAAGATAAATTGATAAAATACACAGGATAATTTCTTGCATAGTATTCCATAAATATTATGCCTGGAATATATAGGGAAAGAAAAGTTGGACTAGGGAAAGGAAAGCTGGAAAATGAGTATTTTGTGAATTAAACAATAACCACATTGATTGCATTTAAATTTTTTATTATTGCTGTAAGTTTAAATATATTTAAAAATAGGCATTTGAAAAGTAGTGTTTATAAACCTCATCTATAGTTCTTCCTCATCTTTCTCTCAGTGTAATGTACACACTTTCCCAAGGTCCCAAGGAAATCCGCAATAAAAGCATGAAGCTTGTAGAGGATCGAATATAATTTTCTAATCATCCTATATAGAACTGATTTTTAAAAAAATCATGTTTATGCTGAATTTCATCCAGTAAATTCTCAAAACATAGGACTTCTTGAATAAGTATAATGGGCTTTCATTTCATATTGATATATTAAATGATAGGTTGATTTTGATGTTTTCCCGATAGCTCAGCAAATTTAGTTTCATTCAAAATTATGAGCTAAACATATAATCAAAATGAAAATTGATTATATTTTAATCCTTACTAAAATACTTAAACCTTAAGATTATTCATTATTTTTTCCACAAGTGGGTAAAAGGAGAGAATGCAATAGATTTATAAAAGAAACTTAAGAAGCATTATGCACAAGTGCAAAGACATGCATAGAGAAATAATTTGGGGTTAAATGATCATGAGGTATTTGTCTTAAAATTCAAAAGCAAAATTTATAAAAACAAGGCAAAAATTAGGAATTGATGAGTTTTGGGATGTATACTAGAGGTATGTGTTTATTCTTCCTACTTTTGTAATTGTATAATATTTCTAAAATTTTATTAATGCAACTCTTATTTAATCAAAGTATTTTATTTTTTACTTAAATTGACCTTGTGAATAAATTCTTTTGTAAACACTGATAAGGAATTCTAGAAATTATACTTTTTTGTAGAACTTTTAGGTGTTGCAGTAGTCTTGATTTTAATGATAGCCATCTGGTATTTGGCACTTCGCAGGGAGTTACATCATAACTTTCCCCTTTTTTAAAGAATTTATATGAACACAAAGATTTAGAACTTCAAGAAAAGTGGTACATTGAGAGCCATCCATATTTACCGTATATACTCGTCTAGAAGCCGGCAGCACATTTTTTATGCTGAAAAGCCCCCCTTGGCTTATACTCAAGTGAGGGCCCTGTCTGTGCGAATAACCTCCCACCTTCAGCTGGAGCTGAAGCTCTGTGTGGGCCTACAGATGAGGAGGAGCAATCGAGTTTTGAAGGATTTTAACTCTCGTGTTTCCGCTTGGCTGCTCAGTGAGCTAAGGCTTTTATACTTTTAAAGCCATTGTTGGTACTATATTGTTTTTGTTGATCCTCCTTTCCACTTACAGAGCTAGTTTACTGTTTTTCTTTGAAATAAATATTCAAAAACATTTAACCTACTGATGCCTCGATGTAATTTATTGATATCTATTTTTATTTTGAAATTTATCAGTAATTGCATTTCCAACCCTAGGCTTATACTTGAGTCAATAAGTTTTCCCAGTTTTTTGTGGTAAAATTAGGTGCCTCAGCTTATATCCGGGTCAGCTTCTACTCCACTATATATGGTAATTTTAATTTAATTTGAACATTATAATTTCACATTTCTTTAAAAGACCATCTAAGCAAAGGCTGTTGTGTCAACGAATGCAATACTTATCAATTCATGCTGTGTATTCAAGTTATAACATAGTGTGTATTTGCATATTCTGTGTATGCAGTTATTTAAATTTAAAATATAAGTATCGGGGAAAATATGAATGATGCAAATTAAAGAGTAAGTTTGCACTTATCAAATTTCCCACGGTCCTTTCTTTTTAAACATAGAACCTGTGACCATTCCGCCTTAGTGTTTTCATTCCTTAACCTAAGTGTGGACTTTGTTTCTGGCAGGGAATGTATGGCATTGAGAATGAAGTCTTCCTGAGCCTTCCCTGTATCCTGAATGCTCGGGGCTTAACCAGTGTCATCAACCAGAAGCTGAAGGATGATGAGGTTGCGCAGCTCAAGAAGAGCGCAGACACTCTGTGGGACATCCAGAAGGACCTAAAAGACCTGTGACGTCTGAGTTCCATGCTATAGAAATGAAGACCTACCACGTGATTAACATGAGCCTTTAGTTACTATCCTTGTGTAGGGATCAGTTTGCTTTCTAATTCCTAAATATGTGAATTTGGGCCCACAAGATTAAGGCACATGCTTGGCTTAATGATTGCAGTGTGGGCCCTTGGAAAATAAACTTAACTACTGTAGCGTGCTTCTGTTTCTGAGATGTTTTTTTAAATAATTTCCAAAAGGCCGTAGCTTGCTTTCAGAAAATCCTTCCTGCACATTGTAAACTTGCCTAAGCTCCAAAAGGCCAAAGAGCATGACAATCCTTCATGTGGGATTTTTGTTGGTGGTGGGCTGAAAAGAATGTCTCCAGTTGCTGCTACAACTAGAGGAGTGATTAGGGCCAAGGGCCGGTGTTTACCACGATTCCACTTGATTCTCTTACCGGAAGAATCTCTGAAATAGACCTTTTGAGAGCTGGACTTAATTTCCATGAAGTTCTGCTTTGAGTACAGGAAAATTAAAAGTTTGGCTGAATTTTCTAGAGCCTAGAATCTATATACTACTGAGAGGCAGCATAATACAGGGAGTCAAAGGGGAATTTAAGGCTGACCTCTAACTAAAAGTTTCCTAGATACACTTGCATGTATATCTTTACTTATAATATCTAGGGCTCCCTTGAACAAATGCTAAAAACTTGAGCTTTTGATATCACATAAAACTGGGTGTGAGTACTAGTTGTATCTTTGATTAACTGATCTTGGGCAAGCTACCTAATTTCCTCACCTATGAAATAACGATGGTGTCTCTTCAATATAAAATTTTAAGTATTAAAAAAATTTTAATGAGAAAATTCCATAAACTAGCACAATCGTTGGTTATCCCAGTAGGTGACATTTAAGTAGTGCTTATTGTTCCGAGTGTGTAATATAGAATAACTCATAGTGATCATCCCAATTATCCTGTAAGACAGTGGCTCTCAACCTTGGCACTATTGACCTTTTAGGCTAGATGACCCTTTGGTATAGGTTGCTCTGTGCATCCTGGAAAGTGTGGCTGCATTCCTGGCACCTACTCACGAAATGCCAGTAACTCTGCCTTATCCCAAAGTTATGCCTAACAAGAAACGTCTTCATATTGCCTAGTGCCCCCCAGGTTGGGAATCACCCACGGTTGAGGACCATTGCCCTAAGTTAGTCCTCATGTCCTCATTTAAAAGATGGGAAACTGAGACACACACAGGGTCACATAACCACGAAGCAGCAGCATCAGTTCATTGCAGGCGCTGTCGTTTTATTAATCCTGATTTCAAATGCAGTGTACTGAAGTAGAGGATAGCTGTGTACATTTACATCATTAGAGTAACCTCCCATGAAGAGAGAAGATGTCACTTTGAGGATTAAAGTATGCCTGACCCAAACTATAATATTTTCAGTCATCTTATATGTGTCAAGAGCCCTGGTTACACAATAGACATTAGGACTGCCAACTGCAAGAGCAGGCCGTTCAAAACCACCAGCCGCCCTTGGGAGAAAGAAGAGGCTGTCTGCTCCTGTAGAGAGTTACAGCCTGAGAAACCCACGGGGCGGTTTCGCTGTCTCAGAGGCTTGCTGTGAGTTCACTGATGGTCGTGTCACGCGTGTAAAAGCTGGCCAATGAATAAGGAAGATCATAGAAAAGTTGTTACATTTGAATGATGGTGACCAGGAACAGTGAAAGCACCAAGGACTGCCGGAAGAACAAACCTGTCTTGGAAGAAGTACCAGCAGCATGTTCTTTAGAAACGACGGTCAGTTTCCTCGCAGACTGTTGGCATTCTCAAAAGGACCAATCCCTGGAGAAGGGCATCCTTGGTAATGTAGAGGAAGACCTTCAGCAAGATGAATCGACAGGTTGCGGCGGTGGCCTCAAACAGCCATTGTGAGGATAACAGGACCAGCCAGTGTTTGTGCTGATGGACACGGGCTTAATATGAGTCCAAACCAACTCCAATCCAAAAGGCACCACCATGGGCCCTAGTGGCACAGTGGTTAGGCTCATGGCTGCTAACTGAACGGCAGTTCGACCCCAGCCGGGAAAAGATGAGGCCGTCTGTTTACGTGAAGATTTACTCGGTGGCTGCCCCTTTGGGAAAGTTCTGCTCTGCCCTAGCATTTCACCGTGAGTCGGAACCAACTCAAATGGCAGTGATTGGTTTGCTAGCTTGAATTTTATGGGCCAATTTAAATTTTAAAAAATTGTAGTAGGGAGGAGAAAGGGCACATGGATGGAAATAGAAACGGGGCCTCAACTTAAGTATTTCAAGATGTTGTTTCAACAGATAAGGACATAGAGAAAAAATACCCACATTGTCATCATTATGGGAGTGGACGTTTTCCCCTCACTTGCCACAGTAAAGGATGTCACTCATAGTGACCAAGATTAAGTCCATGGGCAAAGGTTAAGCCACATGACAACTCAAAGACACGTGATTGGTAGTTTCAGAAGAGAACAGGTTCTCCCATGGGGGCCCCAGGTACTGTATTTTACTTTGAGCAGTGTTAGGGACCTGCATGCAAGTTCAGGGTGCCCCTTCTCCGTCTTTGAGGGTTTCGAGTGCATGATATTGCTGTGCTAGGGGGATTTGAGTTTCTTAGACTGCTAGGAAGTGGGGACTCCTGGGGAAAGAATGTCTTGAGATATATTAGGCAAAGAACCAATTGAGCCAGAAATAATCAGACAGAACTCGTGTACCCTAAAGAAAGTTGTAGATGGGTAAGTATGGTACATGTATTTTTATTTATTTACTTTCTAATCATCTTATTGGGGACTTATACAGCTCTTATCATAATCCATATATACATCCATTGTGTCAAGTACATTTGTACATTTGTTGCCCCCATCATTCTCAGAACATTTTCTTTCTACTTGAGCCCCTGGTATCAACTCCTCACCCCCCCCCCACCAGTACATTTAAAATGGGGTTTGTCGTGTCATAGGAACATGTTTTTGACCTGCCTTTCATTGATGGGTGTTCAAAAGTCACAGCAGTGCGGGTTCACTAAAGGTCATGTGGGAAACACTTCAAAGTGAGGGAATATGAGACAGCATTTTAATACCAAAAGGATGGGAAAATGATAGTCTCAACTTTATTTTCTTACAAAACTAAATTTAGCAACAACAAAAAAAGACTCATATTTTTGTGAAAAGATCCCTGGTGGTTAACTGGGGGGCTGCTAAGCACACGGTCAGTAGTTCACAAAACCACCAGCCGCGCCACTGGGGAGCAATGGGGCTCTCGACTCCTGTAAGGAGCTGCCTTTCGAACACCCACAAAGACGGTTCTACCCTGTCCTATCGCCTCACTATGCGTTGGCGCCAACTCCGTGGCAGTGACTTTGGTTATCTGTCACTTCTAGTTCTGAAGAAGGGTACATGCTCAACACCGTAGCACATCGGCAAAGGCTCGCCATGACTGGCTCCCCTTCCGCGTCTTCTATTATCCTGCCACACACATTCTGCGCTCCACAGCGCCTCTCTACACTCTGAACCCCTTCCCTCGTGGAGCCTGCTTTTTGACCTTGGAAACTTGACTTGTATTATTCTCTTTCCAGAAATTCCGTCCCCGCACTCCTGCCCTTCATTCTCCACCCACGACACTTGTTCTTTGACACCCAGCTGCCATTTCTGCCAGGAGCCACCTGGCCTGCCTCCTCCTCGAATAATAGTCTCATCATCATCATACCTTGGATTTGAAAACAATGCTAAATGTGCCCATAATTTAAATGCAAAAAGAAACCATGTAATTCTAAAGGAAAACTTGAGACGGTTCTTTACTACTTTAGAGTTAATTACTTCATTATCTTCTGTTTCCAAATTAGAAAATCCATTACCTTTGACTATTTCGATGTCCGGTTACACTCCGGTATAGTGTTGAACTGGAACCCCTTACCCCATGTTTCTAAGACCATAATCTTTATGGAAGCAAATTCCCACATCTGTGTAGCTGGTGAGTTCAAACCCCAACATATCGTTACTAGCCACTTATTCCCCAAGGATCCTATTCCAAATCTCCAAACCCCAAACTAAAAACATGGTCAGCAAACCAATTCCTACATATAATGACCCTTTATGGCTAAGTAGAACTGCCCCACAGGGTTTCCAAGCCAGTAATCTTTATGGAGGCAAACCACCACATCATTCCCACAGAGCAGCTTGTCTGGTTTGAACAGGCAACCTTCCAGTTAGTAGGTGAACACTGAGCCACTGAGCCACCACAGGTCCTCATTCCAAGTGTAGTCATTGAAGAACTGACTTCAGTTTAACTGCCGAAGAAGGAGGGAAGGAATGAAACGTCCTTTGTAAAGGAGGGGAGAGATAAGTAAAGTGAAAAGACACAACAAACTAGGGAGAAAATATCAACTGACCCCTCAAGGATGAATGTACCTAATACATACAGATTTCTTAGAAATTGACTCAACCAACAAACTTCAAAACAAACATAGAACATATACAAAACAGAAACCAGTGGTTACCAAATTTGTGAAAAGATTTTCAACCTCGTTAATAAGAATTTAAACTACTGGTACCCCATTTTTAAATTTCGTAGGAAAAATAGACAAATTTTATAACACATTGCATAAGCACAGCTATGGAAAAAAAGCATGCATTGTCAGAAAGAACATTGGTTCTTAATGCAAATCCAAACAAATATAAACTATGTCTTTCCTCTCTATTTTTGTGCAGGATAAATTAGAAATAGCTCTCCAAGTCCTAAAAGTATAGACTTTCTGACTCAGGAGTTTTATTTTGGGGACGTTATCCCACATATGATTAGAAAGACAATATAAAGTAGGCTCCAGTTTATTCTGGTATCATTGTTTGCAATAGCAAAAGATAGGATGCAACTGAAATGTTTATTTGGTCGAGAGTTGTTAAGCAAATTGAATTTACTCATTACACAAAATACAAAAGGAAGTTAAAAAAATATTGCTTCAAGATGTTAGACACCTTTATGAAACAAAACCCATAAGAGGAGAAGCCACTGTTTCTTGTCATAACAGCCCCCTAGGTCTATAGATGGTTGTGCTTTCATTCCTCCAAACCTTTAGCTGCAGAGTTCTGTGTCGCCTGATGGATGCAAAGTTCAAGAGCAGCTTTTAGCTTCCTCAAGAGTCTCAAATTTTCTTTCTTCTCAATGTCCTTTGAGTTTGGGGAACAACAACAAAAAAATCTCTGAAGGGGCAAGATCCAGGCTGTCGAGTGATTATAACAAAGAATGAGCACATACATTGTTATGATCGAAAAAGAATCCCTAGGCACAACTTTTCTGCCCTTTCTCTCACAACAGCAGTTTTCCATCTTCTTAAAACTTTTTCACACTAAAGCCTCGTATTTACCGCCCCCCCCTTTTTTAAATCTATCGAGGCTGCTTCTTGGAAACCCCCTTAACCAATCTCTATACCCTCTGAGCTGGCTTGACTTTAACCGGCCTAGCAAGGCCTTTGAGAAGCAAGCCCCTGTCAGATCGTTTTTGGAGACACACTGACAAGACACACGAACTCGCTAAGTTACACCATCTAAGTTTGTCATCGGTCCAGCACTGATCACAAACAAGTCTAAACACATCTTGTTTGTAATAAACCCATGCATATAAGAACTAGAATTTTAGTAGCAATACTATTTTACTTATCTTTACATATTCCACTGTACATATTTAAAAGGACATGCTGGCTACATACCAATAAAGAAATATATGTTGATAGGTTTAAAGCGTAACATGCAGAGCTGTACATGTTATGCTATGCTTTATGAAAAATAGCGGGGGAAGACAAATTTTCTCTTTGTTGGTATATGCAGTAGGAACCTCTAAGGGTACAAAGATACTATGTACCCTTCTAGTTAAGGGGACAGCAGCTATGGCGGAGGAGACCTCGCTATAAAACAGGTGCTGCGTGCTCAGCACCTCAACGAAAGGCAACAGCTCAAACCACCATCTGCTCTGCTGCAGAAAAGGCCTGGTGATCTGCTCTCATACAGATCCCCATTCTGTTAAGTAGATTCACAGCGATCCCATAGGACAGAAACTCACTCTCAGAGAGCCGATTCCGTCTCGTAGTGACCCTGCAAAACAAGGCAGAACTGGACTTCTGAGACGATAACTCTTGACAGGAGTAGAAAACTTCACTTTTCCCACAGAGAGGCTGGTGGTCTCGAACTACTAACCTTGTGTTTCACAGCTCAGTGTCCGACTCACGATGCCACTGAACCCATAAAGATTACTGCCTTGGAAACCCAATGGGGCGGTTCTACTCTGTCCTACGGGGTTGCTGTGTACAATTCGACTTGGTGGCACACGACGGCAACTATGGTGGCATGGCTGAGTCCTAGGCAGATGAAAGGGGGAATATTAGTGTATCAATTTTTATATTTTGTGTTTTTTTTAATAAAATAAGTAAATGAATGTTAGATATTCCTTTCAAAGCCCCAAGTAGCAAGTAGGACATTGGAATCTTCAGAAAATCTGAGAAATTCTTTCTTCTTGAGTTTTTTGTTTTTCCCAAGACTCTTATAGTTGATGGGAATTCAAGAAACTTCAGCTTGGCACCATAGTCTATTCCAGTTCATGATGACCCAGTAGATCAGGGTAGAAGTGCCCTGGGGGTTCCCAGACGGTAAAAAAAGATGATTTTGAATGCTGTAATGAAGATTTACATAGTTAGTCTTGATTAGCTAACAAAGAAAGACAGCCACGTCTAACAGCACATTAGACTAGGAGCGATTTGTTTTTAAATGAGAAGTCAGTAAGAGCGCTCACTGTGCAAGTTAAGAACCTCACTGCTAATCAAAGCGCAGCCATGCAAACCCTCCTGCTGCTCCTTGGTTGGGCAATGTGGTCGGCTGCTTTGATCATGATTTACAGCCTTGGGAAGAACCCGTATAGTGCAGTTAGATGCTGGCCTGCTAGGACACTATGAGTCAGTCAGAATTAACTCAACAGCAAGGGATTTGGGGTGTGTGTGTTTTTATGTTTCTTCTTTGTTTTTGTTTTTTTGGTAGAGGTCAGATTGCACAAAGCTTTTTAAAGATCAGCTATAATTTTTTTCTCTCTTGGGAAATGAATCAAATGTTTTATTTATGAGAAATGTAGTCATTGCCAAATACTTATTAAACATTCACTACAAGGGATAAACTCTGTTTCTCTTCGTGTCCGTGGAACGTGTCATTTCTTAGACGCTGCGTTTCAGGGTAATCTGAGTCCATCATTGACACATGGATTTCCTTCTCTGGATTGTTAACTTGAAACACAGCGGTGGAGGACGCAATGGTAAGAGAGCCACCATCCTGTTTAAATGCCCCGGGTTACTTTATCTCGGCTTAGATAATAAGATACCACAGGTCCTCTCATGCTAAAGCCAACAGATTTAGATAGGAAGAATAATTTCTTGCATTCCCGGAATTCAGCCTTAGTTAAATGTATTGTGTAACAATAAAAACATTTCATTTCTAGAAGCCAACCATAGAGAACGGTGAAAGTGCTCTGGAATGAATTTACGATAAAAACAACGCCCAAGGAAATTATATTTAAAAAGTAAATAATGCAATTTTAAAATGACTTTAAATTTCTCCCTAAACTGGGGGTGGGTGGGAAATAGTTGAATCAAAAGGTGATGACAACTCACGTCCCTCGCTTCCTGGGTTATCTTTTGTTTGTTCTATGGACAGGGCATTTGGCCACCCACTTACCAAACACTGACAGTTGTGAGCTTGTCCCCTGAGCAATTCGATGGCTGCCTGGAAATTGTGACTCCCACCTGATACCAAGCAGCTGACACTTTTAATTCATCACAATTCTAATCAGCTGCACAATGCTCTGACAGGATATTTTTAACAGGAGTTAAAAATAATAAATATATCTTAGCTAAGGGTTTTTCAGAGACATCATGATCTATTTATTTAGAAGGTGAAGATTTAGCATGCTCTCCACCACCACTAATAATAGTGTCTGTGTGGGAAGGATGGGAGAGGAGAGATCCAGCACCATGCCCTACACAAGCAAGCTCTTAATAAATACCAACTCAATCACATTGCAGTAGGGATAAAACCTGGTTGCAAAACACTTTCTGTGTAAATATTTTAAGTACAGAATGCCTAGAAGAGTATATTAGAAGATATGTTTTATTCAATATGTTTATTTTAAACATGGCATTTTCCAAAATGCACTTATACGAGGGGATATACCCCCACACACACAAAAAACCAGATTTTTCCCCCCACAAAAAACCAGAATTTTTTTCAAAGCTATGTATTTAATTTTTTTTTTTTTTTTACAAACCAACCTTATCACCTTCAAAGTACCCTCCATTGCATTTAATACATTTGTCAAATCTGAGATTTCGATTTTGGAAACATTTTTCAAGCTCATGTGTTTGGATGGCTGACAGCGCCTTCCTCATTATTTTTCTTCACTTCTTCTGCATCATCAAGTCGCTGCCCTTTCATGTCCCTCTGCATTCCCAGAAACAAATGAAGTCTCATGAAGTGAGATCAGGTGAGTCAGGTGCCTGGGGCAAGCAAGGCATGCTGCTTTTGGATGGTGATGAGCAGGTATATTGTCGTGGTGGCAAAACCAGTCTTCTGTCTGCCACAGATCAGGCCTTTTTGGGCACATATTGTTATGCTATCTTTTCAGGACCTCTAAACAGAACGCTTGATTAATAATCTGACCTAGTGGAACGAACTCCAAACGCACTATTAGTCAACATTTTCATCTGTTTGGGAAGTTGTTTTTTGGTTTGTTTGTTTTTAAATTCAACTTTGGTTGTTTTTTCCCCAAAATCATTTTATTGGAGACTCATGCAACTCTTATCACAATCCATCCATCCATCCATTTTGTCAAGCACATTTGTACATTTGTTGCCATTATCATTTTCAAAAGATTGTCTTTCTACTTGAGCCCTTGGTATCAGCTCCTCTTTTATCCCCTTCTTCCCCCACCCTCCCTCCCTCCCTCCCTCCCTCCCTCCCTCCCTCATGGACCCTTGAAATTTTATAAATTATTATTTTTTCATGTCTTACACTGACTAATGTTTCCCCTCATCCACTTTTCTGATGTCCATCACCCTGGGAGGGGGTTATAGATAGATAATTGTGATCAGTTTTCCCTGTCTCCCCGCACAGTCCCCTTCCCCTCCTGATATGGCTACTCTCAATATTGGTCCTGAGGAGTTTATCTGTCCTGGATTCCCTGTGTTTCCAGCTCTTATCTGTACCTGTGTACATGCTCTGGTCTAGCTGGATTTGTAAGGTAGAATTGGGGTCACGATAGTGGGGGGAGAGGGGGAGGGAGAAGTTGTATGTTTCATGGGTGCTATACTGTGCCCTCACTGGCCCATGACCCTTCTGTAAGGGGATGTCCAGCTGCGTACAGAGAGGACCATAGGGCCAGCCCCATTATGAGACATGACGTTCCTCACTGACCCATAGAGCTATGGGGGACAACACTGGAGACACAGTGCAGGAGTTGTGCCCAATCTGACCCCACCACAAAGAGGCAAAACACTAAGGGTGTGCAACATTCCAGCAAGGGGAGCACAGCAACGAAGTCCCCAGGGAACACCAAAAATAGACTTTGGGGCCAGGGCGTGGCACCTCATCAGGCCCAACTGGAAAACATTCCTAAAGGTCAACAAACAAACCTTAAACTATTTATAGGCTTTTCTTTTTTTCTTAGCTGATGAAACCCATTCAGGAAGTTGATGGACATCCGGACGAGGTTTGCCATCAATCAACATTTCACCTTTTTGGAAATGAGGAAACGAATTGTACATGATGAGCTTTTCCCATAATGCTGTCCTTGTAAGGTATGTTCAACATCACATCAGTTTCTGTGGCATTTTTTTCCCAAGCAGGAGACAAAATTTCACAGCCTCGGAGTGTTCTCTTAAATTGGCCATCACAAGAAATGGGGTTCAAACTATGTTGCTTTCATGCAAAAAAAATCCCTGTGACCAGAGAGAACCTTCCCAGGTGATGCCACTGGGTGCACTAACTCAGAGTAGGTTGCTGGGTGCTAACCTAGTGGGGAAAATGCCTACTACAAAAGTTCCACCAAATGGAGCTTTTTTCCAGGTTTTTTTGTGGGGGTACCCCTTTGTATATCACTTTAAAATTAAGTGACTTCTAAACACTTTCCTTAACTGGCTCATCTACAAAATAAACAGCTAGGTCATTTGAATTTTAATCATGAAAATATGTATTTGGTTACTCCAAAACTTTAAAACTTGAAAAATGGATTTTTATAAAACTTTATAAACATTAAGAATGGAATAAAAGAAATTATATTACATTTTATGTAGATGTAACAGATTTTGAGGTTCATTCATACTATAAGGAGTTTGTTATGATGGGATAAGTTTTCATCTTATTTCTATGTAAGCTGTAACCCTGTTCTTGTTTTTTTAAATTTCTACTTCAAAATCTTTCTGTGTTCTTAGTATCCTCTGGAACCTTGTAAACAGTTTGAAGTACTGTCCTTTAAAAAAATGTAGACAGTAAGTAAATACAGCCACACAAATAGAAGGATATCCTCTAAACTTTAGAGTGCTGTGCTTCAGACACTGCTAGAGGCTGGGCTTCAGAAATGAAAGGACATACTCTCCACTATGAGCAAGCTTGATGTAGACAAGCAGATGCAAGCACAGAATAAAGTTCAGTAGTGAAATTGTCGTGTTTTAGTCTCTATGACACAGCATTAAAAGAGCATCAAAGGCATATCTCACTCCATCTAGGAGGATGAAGCATAAGAAGATCTATCCCAGGTGACTGCATAACTGAGTGAGAGAGCACGAGCAAGGATTTGGCGAGGTGCAGAATGGGTAGCACACACATGGTTCCTGGCAGAGAGTACATCAGCAAGGGAAAAGAAGCCGAGCAACTGGTGGATTTGAACTGCTAGTCTTGTGTTTAACAGCCAAGCACTTAACTCACTACACCACCACCTTCCAATTGATGTCCTTACAGTTATTTCCTTTGAAATAAAGGAATTATTATATAACATCAAATGAATCAAACCCTTTGCACTGAGTCGATTCTGACTCAACAGAAACCCTGTGTAGGGTTTCTGACGTTAAGGTGTTAGGAGAGCAGACAGCTTCACCTTTCTCCCACTGAGCTACCGCTGACCTTGGCCTTAATAGTCCAACGCTTAGCCTGTGGCAGCACCACGGCTCCTTGGTATTAGAATTGGGTTGTGTAAAGTCCATGACCCCAGGGACTTTTATTTTTGCTGCCACCTTTATATCTAGGATTCACCATTAATAATGATGTGTCTATGCAATGTGCACATGTAAATGGAGATTTACTAGACTGACAAACAACTAAGTCAGACATGTTTGCTGTCAATGGGGTATTTGATGAACACTAATGGCAAACAGCTGATTTGGGACTAGTGTATTGCTGATTTCATCAAGACAGAATAAGATTGATTTTCTGATTTGTCCAACTGCATACATTAAGCATTGACATGGAAAGAAAAGAAGGTGATTACTAGCAAACTACTTGACAGAAATCAATTTAGTAGAATGACTGATATATATTTTTCTTTAAAAACAAATAATTTGTTTATGCATTGACTCTTTCCATTGATAACATTTTGGAAGAAAAGTAGTTTCACTTTGCCAGATAAATGATTTGATCAGTTCACATTTCTCATCTTTAAACACACGCATATGCACTCTCTGAAACACACAGGGAGGCTCCAAAAATTTCATTGAAAAATTCCATTATATTTTTAATTATCTTTCTGAAGCCCCTCATATATACCTCTATTTAGTATAACATACAATGAATTATAGGTTTTGGCAATATTTTGCATCATGATCTTAGTGGATAATACCAGAAAAGTAAACATATATCTCAGAATCTCTAGCGTTCATACCAATCGCTACAATCTGAACACAGCTCAGAAAGAAGTGAATGCAGTTGGCAGCCAATGAGTGATGTCCTGAGTTGAGACCAGGGAAGACCAGGGAAGAGGGCAGAAGAGCTTCCTGTGACTGGATTGCAATTTCTAAACTTCAACCTAAAATGGAATTTATCAGCTATTATTCAAATAATGCTGACTTACTTAATCTTAGGAGGAAAAATTATCATTCTGACTTTATAGGCAAGTCGGTAGTTCAATTCTAATTCTCATGAGCCTGACTTCAAAGCCTCTCTTTCTCTTTTCAAAAATATCATTATATTGGGGTCTCTGGCAGCTCTTATAACATTCCATACATCAATTGTATCAACAAATTTTGTACATTTGTTGCCATCATCATTTTATAAACATTTACTTTCTATGTGATCCATTGGTATCAGCTCCTCTTTTTCCCTCCCTCCTCCCCACCCATTCTTGTGATCCTTTGATAAATTATAAATTATTATTATTTTCATATCTTATACCGACTGCTATCTCCCTTCACCCATGTCTCTGTTGGTCCTTTCCCCTTGAGTGTGTGTGTGTGTGGGGGGTTATGTGTCTAACATTGTGATTGGCTCTTCCCTTCCTCCCCTCTTCCCCCACCTTCTCCCTACGCTCCTGGTATCACTGAGGGGTTTATCTGACCTGATTCTGTGTCGTGAGCTCTTCTCTGTTCCATTGTACATGCTCTGGTATAGCCAGAACTGAAAGGCAGGGCTGTGGTCATGCTAGAGGGGCATGAGGAAGCCTCACAAAAACAGAGAAATATTGTGTGTTTCATCAGTGCTATACTGCACCCTGGTTGACTCATCCCTTCCTGTGACCCTTCTGTGAGGGGTAGTCCTGTTATCTACATATGGTTTGGGGGCCGCTGCTCCAACACCCCTGTTTCCTGTTTGTAACAATATGTAATATGTTTGGGTTGTTGTTGTTGTGGGTCTTCTGGTGCCTGTTACCTGATACCATTGATATCTCATGACCACACAGCCTGGTGTGCTTCTTCCATGTGGACTTGTTGCTTCTCTGCTAGATGGCCACTTGTTTAACTTCAAGCCTTTAATATCCCAGATGCTATGTCTTTTGATAGCCAAGCACCATCAGCTTTCTTCAACACATTTGCTTACGCATGCATATTGTCTTCAGCGATTGTGCCAGGAGGGTGAGCATCACAGAACGCCAGGTTGTTAGAACAAAGTGTTCTTGTGTTGAGGAAGGGCTTTAGCAGAAGCCCAAAGTCCATCCACTACTTCAATATATTGCCTTATAAATATATGTACATTGGCCAATACCTATATTTTTATGAATTAATATATTTACATAAGTGCACACTAATATTTATACCTCTATCCATAGCGTTGCTTTATAGATCTTTTCTCTTTTGCCTGCCCAAACACCATGCTCACCCTTCTTCTGCCTCTTAGTAATTCCTCTCAGCTAGAGTGCTGTTACTCTAACACCACTGGGATCTCTACACCTTCCTCATTGTTGCACTTAATTCCCTAGTTGTTCCCCCATCTATGGTGTTTGCCCGCTGCTTCCTTTTCCCTGCCTCCTCCCCCCATTCCCTCCCAAACTGTTCTGTTGCTCTCTCCTTGGGCTTCCTTCCCAAACTTATATAGGTAGGCAAAACAATAACAATGGAGAATAAAGAAAACAAAAGAGTGAATAAAAAGAGGGGGGGCTAGCAAAATGAAAAAACATACATAAAGCTTCTATTTTTAGTGATTTCACCATTCCATCTTTCCACCAGCCTTCAGAGAAGTTTATATTAGTGTCTGACCTTGTCTTCTGCTCTCAGAAATTCAAGCTCTAATTTTTACACACTTTCACTACAGGCACAGATTTCTGTTAGTTTATCTAAAGGTATAGCCTGCTGATTTAATTGAAATGGAGAGGTGCACAGTAACATCACAGGGAGAGACAAGGACAAGAGCAACACAAAATTAGATAGAACTTTCGGGGTCATTTGCTCCTCCCCAGGGAATTACCATCCCTCTACCTTCCTTCGTTTAAAAAAGGTCTTTCTTCTACCTTGCTAGCCTCAGAGACCATCAACATCCCTTCAGGTACTTCACTGTGCATACTCTACTGTATGAAAAAAAGAGTTTAAAATGAAGCAAAGAAAGAGGTTCAGCAAATCAATGTTTTATTCCAAAACAAAGGTCTGGGTGAAGTTACAACAAAAATACTCTCAACAGCCAAGGTTACAAACAATATCCAAGAACAAACTGAAATATCTAGGAATATATCTAATCCCCAACACCAAAAAATTTATATGAGGAAAACTGCACAACACTTCTACAGGACATCAAAAGCGATCTCCACAAATGGAAGAATATCCCATGTCTGTGGATTAGAAGACCCAATATAGTACAGATGCTGATCTTATCCAAGGCACTATATAAGTTAAATGCTATCCTGACTCAAATACCAACAACCTTCTTCAAATAATTGGAAAAACTGATCACCAGTTTCATATGGAGAGGGAAGAAGCCCAGAATTCTCAGAGAACTCATGAAGAAGGACAGTCAGAGGTCTTGCCTTACCTGACTTTAACACCCACTACACCGCCAGAGTGGTCAAAACAACTTGATACTGGAATAATGACAGATATTCAGACCAATAGAAAAGAACAGAAAACCCAGGAATAAAACCATCAGCAAATAACCAACTGATCTTTGACAAGAGCTCAAAAAGCATCAAGTGGAGGTGGATTCCCTCTTTAACAAGTGGTGCTGGAAACAATGGATATCTATCTGTAGAAAAATGTAACAAGACCCTTACTTCACCCGTGCACAATAACAAACTCAGAAGTAAACTCCCAAACTATTTGGACCATCAGTGAAGTAATCAGGACAAATCTAAGGACCTTGGCGCAGAGACTACATAGGCTAACTGTAATAGGGAAAGGAATCCACACAGATGAAGCTGAAATCAACAAATGGGATATACTAAGGAAAAAACACCTGTGTGCATTGAAAACCCACCAAGAGAATAACAAAGGAACCCAAGACTGGGAGAGGATTTTTAGCAATGACACACCAGGCAAAAGGCTTATTACTAAAATCTATAATACCCTCCTAGCCTGCAAAGAGAATAAAACAGTTAGCCCCCTGAGTAAGTGGGAAAAAGACCTAAACAGAAGTTTCACTAGGGAGGAGACCTGAATGGCCGGTAAATATATGAGAAAATGCTCCTCATCATTAATCATCAGAGAAATGCAAATTAAAACAACTATGAGACACCACCTAACACCATTGAGGATAGCCCAAATCAGAGAGCAACACATGGTGGAGGGGATGTGGTGAGATAGGAACTTTCCTCCACTGTTGGTGGTCTCGTAGATACTTACAGCCACCGTGGAAAGCCATCTGGCGATATTTAAAGCAAATGGAAATTGAGTTATCTTACAACCCAGCAACCCTTCTACTGGGCAAAAAACAGACCATGGCCAGCTGTCTGCACTCTAATGCTTATTGCAGCACAATTCACAATCGCAAAGAGTTGGAAACAGCCTCAATTTGCAATGACAGAGGAGTGGATTGGGAAACTCTGGCACATACACACACTGGAGCACTACGCATCACTACAAAGCACTGATGATCGCATGAAGCACATCATCTCATGGGAAGAGTCAGAGGAAATCATGCTAAGCAAAGCTTGCCAAACACAAAAAGACAAAGTACAGCATGAGTCCCCTGAGGTAAGTGTAATCAGCTCAGTAGGTATAGCAGAAAGCCACTTATCTCACAGGTTGGAAGAGGAGCTGGCCTGCCATGCACACTTGGAAGCAAGCCAAGAAGGAAAAGGGAGACCTCATCTTTAGACCCCATGTCGGCACACCAAGCCCTGAGGTGACGTCCCTGTGTGGAGCTGCTAAGGCATAGAGAGGACTGTAGGGCTGACAACAGCTTGAGACCCCTCGCTGGAGCACACTGCAACAGAAGACAACACTGGGGACACATGGCCGGGAATGAGTCATCTGAACCCCCCTCAGTGGGACGAACCAATAAGGGAACATAATAGACCAGCTATTGGAGCAAAGCCAAGCCACAAAAGCCCAAAAATAGACTTCAGGATACGAGGGGCAGTACCCAGAACACCCCAGGACTGGTGGGACGACGGTCATAAAGATCAGTGGACAGACCTGGAGCACTATATGCTTTTTTTTTGGTCATTTTATTGTCTAGTTATTTATTTTTATCTCTCCCCTTTTCTTCAATCTTTTGTTTCCTTTTTGTTTTGTTTCTGCTATTGTTTGTTTGACTATAGGACCAACAATTTGGAGGGATTTCGTGGGAGGGGAAGGCAGGGGAAGGGAACAGTGAGCAAACATCGCCATAAACAGGGGAACTAGGGAATTAAAATCAGTAATGAGGAGGACAAAGAGATCCTGGTGATGTTGGAGCAGCAGCAATCTAGCTGAGAGGAACTACTAAGAGGCAGAAGAAGGGTAAGGCATGATGGGATGGGAGGAGGGTAAAAGAAAATAGAGGAAAGATCTAAGAAGCAAAGCTATAGATGTGCACATATGTAAATATATTAATTCCTAAAAATAGAGGTATTGGCCTATGTCCATATATTTATTTGGCAATACAATGAGGTAGTGAATGGACTTTGGATCTGTGCTCAAGCCCTCCCTCAATGCAAGATCACTTGGTTCTAACAACCTGGCATTCTGTGATGCTCACCCTTCTGGCACAATAACTGAAGATAAAATGTGTGCATAAGCAAATGTGGTGCAGAAAGCTGATGATGCCTGGCTATCCAAAGATATAACTTCTGGGGTCTTAAAGGCTTGCAATTAAGCAAGCAGCCATCTAGCAAAGAAACAACAAGCCCACATGGAAGAAGCACACCAACCAGTGTGATTATGGGGTGGGGGATGGGATCAGGTAACAGGCATCAGAAGACAAACAAAAAAGCATATTGTTGAGAATGAGGGGGCTGGGGCAGAGACCCCAACCCATCTGTAGACAATGAGACATTCCCTCAAAGAAAGATCCCAAGGAAGGTATGAAAGAACCAGGACCCAGTATAGCACCGAAGAAGCACACACTATTCCTCTGGTTCCTTGAGGCTTCCTCACCCCCCACTATCATGATCCCAGTCCTGCCTCTCTACTTGGCATATACCCTAAAGAAATAAAAAACAAAACACAGAGACATGCACACTCATGTTTATTGCAGTCATTTCTACAATAGCAAAAAGGTGGAAACAAAAACCTATCTATAGAGAAATGAATAATCTCTGGATGCATATGCAATGAAGTATTATGCATCCTTAAAAACAGTGACGAATCTATCCAATACCTCATGACATGGACAAAATTAGAGGACATGTGCGCAGTAAAGTTAGCCAAGGTCATAAAGATAAACATTTCATGACTCCATGATCATAAAGGAAGAAAGGGAAATTTTGAATACCGCCATCAAAGGAAAAGATTTTTAAGACTGCCATGAGGTCAATACTGGGGAAGGGAAAGAGGAGAGGGATAAAGAGGTAGGGTGCGAGAGTGGGTGGGAAAAGAAGAGAGAAAAAATGAACCAGTAGAATAAAGAACCAGATACATGGGGACTTACTGAGATATTGTATTAGTCTGGGTTGACTAGAGAAACAAATCCAGAGACACTCAAATGTGTGTAAGATAGAGTTTTATATCAAAGAGTAATTGTATATTAAGAAAATATCCCAGTTCAGTACAGATTCAGTCCATAAGTCTGATATTAGCCCTAATGTCCGATATCAGTCTATAATTTTCTCTTCGGACTCATGCAACTCACTCAATGACTGAATGCAGGAAGATCGCAGGCCAGTGGGTGGAAAGTCTTGTGTGTGGATGCAGTGGTGGTGGAAGCATCTCAGCACTGGCGTGGTCTCCACG
This sequence comes from Tenrec ecaudatus, assembly GCF_050624435.1. Taxonomy (NCBI): domain Eukaryota; kingdom Metazoa; phylum Chordata; class Mammalia; order Afrosoricida; family Tenrecidae; genus Tenrec; species Tenrec ecaudatus. The sequence continues at coordinate 110,098,816 of NC_134535.1, forward strand.
TGGCTCCTCCGGTTCCAGGGTTCTGGTTCCATCAGGGTAGCTTCCTCTGTCTTGTCAACAGGAATGCATAACAGAGAGTGTCTCCTGACTCGATGGAAGAAGACAGGAATTCCCAGAATCCTCAGGAGAAGGCCATGCCCACAGAGAGACCACATTGGCCATGACACGATTGACAGGCTAGACTCCACCCCTTCACTCAAGTTGACAGGAGAGCATGTAAATGCCAAGCACCTGGCACTGTTTCCTTGAGATGGGCCGAGCAAGCACATACAGTATGTTTTTCTTTGTAAGTGCACTATCCCACAAATAAAAAGGAAAATAATAATAATAATCAATGAAATTAGAATTAAAAATTATGAAAGAGAGAGAGAGGGGTCTTAACCTTAAAGACCTTCTAGATTCTTTACCCATCAGACCGAAGCATTGATCTGAGTGGTTATTAAAGGAGAGAAAGTAAAGTTGAAACTGGCTTAAATATTATTTTGTGACTCACAAGCTTGTTTCAAACAAGCAAACAAAAAACAAATTACTTCCTCCTTCTTTGGCCACTCCCTTATCAGCAACTCCAATCATACACTGAATAAAAATTCAACCAGGAGCTTAAAATCGCAATATCCCTAGAGCACTGATTAACACCCCTCCCCCCAGACAACAGTGACAACAAACTCACCTCCATCGAGTCAAGGCTGACTCAAACTGTCCCCCTGGGGTTTCTGAGCCTGCAACTGATTAGAACACCCAGTCCTCTCCCTCTTAGCTGCTGGTGGTTTCAAACTACTGACCATGGGGATCGCAGCCCAACAAACCACTACACATCCGGGCCCCTGTATAGAACAGAGGGCTCATGTCAAGGAGTAAAGGAGCCCCACGGAAAGTGGGATGACTTGGGGGACTGCTAGAAAGAAAACTCTACACGGTTCCAGGTTCCAGAAAGATAGTGAAATGGGTTATAGAATGGAATAATCAGCCGAAATGAGAAAATTGCAGTTCTATTTTAAATTTCTCTAAAAAAATTTAAGACCATCTTTTTCTCTCTCTTTTTGAGTGTGGTTGTTATTACTAATATTTCAGGGCTGTGTATATACTTATATTGAGCTTTGTTGTCTTTAATCGTTCTGCAGTTCTGTGTCTTCCTTTGCTTTGTAATAAGAGGGTAAATCAAAGTGCTGCTACGAATGCTTCAGTTCATACATGCGTGGGTTTATCCTAATAAAATGTGTTTGAACACGTCTCTGCAGCGCTGGTTGGCTGCAGACTAGTTCTCTCAGTAGTACACTTGCTTTAGTCTTGATCAAAAATAAAATAATAACAATAAACCTCAGCTCGCTGCCATTAGTTGGTTCCGACTCATGAAGGGTTTGCAAAGCTGTAAATCTCTACAGGAGCAAAGAGCCTACCCTTTCTCTCAAGGAGCAGCTACTGAGTTTCCGTGGTCAAACTGGTGGTCCGCTGTCCAACACTGAAAGCGCTGCAAAACCTCCAAACCGATCTCAGTGTGATGGGCCGCGTAGAATTGCCTCTGTGCGTCTGAGGCTGTAACTCTCTATGGAAGAGAAAGCTCACCTCTCTCCCTCAGAGCACAGGTGGTTTTCGAAATGCAGAGCCACCTAACCCACTATGCCACCAGGGCTCCGAAAGACGCCTTAACGTCGAAGCAATGCGGGGCCTTCCTCCGTAGTCTGCAGGGCCAGTTACACTCAAGACAGAGCTCAGTTCCGAAGACTTCGGCAAATTCTTTTTTCGGGTTATTTTAAAGGGTTATTTAAAAGGTTATTCGTGATAGATTTTCTCAGTGGACATAGGATGATGATGAGGCTTTTTATGAAAAAGATTTAAGAAAACTGAAAACAGCATTGATGGGGAAAGGCCAGGGCAGTTACACAGAAGTTGTTGTTGTTGTTGTTTACCCAATGGCTGCGATTTCTCAGCTCATTCTTCCAATGAGAGTGTCACTGGAGAACCTGATGCCCTCCACTCTATCCGCCTACTCTTTTCCTTGTGAGGTGGTGGGAATCAAAGAGCACAGAGCTCTTTGGGGGAAGGGTTAGCACGACAGAAACACCACTTCCAGAAGTGTATAGATGTCGGTGGAGGATGCATCAAAAAACAATAGCTCCCATTTTGACATTTCCACTTCATACAGGCTTCTATGGTTTCTTGGAAATACTTTGCTTACCCTCATATTGTGCTGCTTCGAAGCTTTCTGGTGGCATCATGGACGCCGCCCTGCACTGCGAACCACAAGGTCAGCGCTTTGAACCCACAGTGGGTCCACAGAAAAAAGATAAAGCTGTGTAGTCCAGTAAACAGTTACAGTCTCAGAAGCCCACAGCAAGGTCGCTATGAGATGGCATCGCTGCAATGGGGGTGGGGAGGGGATGGGAGAGAGAGAGAATATTCCAGCAAAGATTTAAAGTTTTGGAAACCCAAATAAAAGGTTATCTAATCGACTTGATGGCAGTGAGTTTGGTGTTTTGAGGTTACCCAGTTAGTGAATTTTTCTCCCCTCCCATTTCTGATCACCATCAAATAATGTTTATTTCTGTGTGTAAACCTTTCCTTGATGTTTTACAATTTCTCATCCTTTGTGACTGACTTATTTCACTCATCAGACCAAACTCCAGGTTCATCCACTTGGTGAGGTGCTTTTACAGACACTTGTGAAATAGTCTTCCTCAGATTCATTATTAGTCCAGATAGTTGCTTGATGTATTATTGTGTGTGTTTATGATAGCTTGTTTATCTATTCATCCACTGATGAGCACTTAGACTGTTTCCATGTATTTTCGATCATGAATAATGCTGAGATAAACATGAGTGGGTAGTTCATATTCCTCGAAGATAGATATAAGTAGTAGGGAGATAGCTAAATGAAATGGTTTTTCTAATGTTTTCATTGTCAATTGGGATTAATACATATTTCATAGCATTCAATAGTTCAAGCACATCAAGCAGAATTGTACAATTGCTACAACAATCAGTTTGCAAACATTCTTTCTCTGCATGGACTCCTTGGCATCCTCTCGCTTTTACCCACCCCCACCCCACCCACCACCACTGGACCCATCTCCCCTTCTACTTTTTAACAATGTCCTTGCCATTTTCCACAGTCACTGGGCAATTTTACAGTTCACCAACTGTATATGAGAGTGCAACCGCTACATTTTCGAAAACACTTGTTTTCTGACTTATTGGTTTTCTTGTAATTATTACTAATGTGAGATGACATGGCACAGTTCTGTGTTGATTTGAACACGGGTGTAAGTGTGTTGATTTGTGGTGGCACTGCCTTGTTGGTATCAGTTTGCTTATGGTGGTGATTGATGCTCTGTCTGATTGGCATCTCTCTAATGACCTTGAACGTTAACAAGCATTTCTTTGTTGGCAACATGAATCAGCCTTTTTTGAATGAAATGTCTGTTCATGTCTGCTGCCCATTTTGAAACTGGACTATTTGTCTTTGTGTTGTTGAGGTGTGGAACTTTTCTATAGATTTTAGTGAAATGTCAGACAAGCCACAGTTGTTTTTGCAAAGCATGTAGGATCTCACTTTATTCTAAAAGAGATAAATAAAACTGCCATCTGTGAAAAGTAATTATGAAGGAACCTTGACAAGTTTGTGGAGATTTTAAAATTTCTTTGTGTTACATTTTCCCACAAACCCTTTGAAGCCACCTTGTATATGCTATCAGGAAAACTTGGGATCTTTGCCCTAGAAGTTGTCCTTTCTGGAGCACTGGGTCAGGTAGTCTTCCCCACGCACTCTGCATACCTTCTTCTTGAGATAGCAGCCCTCTCAGAACGTCAGTCACCAGGTGCTGACAGATCTCTTTTCTGTGGTTCTGAGCAGGCCTGATAACCAGCTTATTACTGAGTTTCTCTGGTTAGCAGTACAAACTCAGCTAATGTTTCACACTGGGTTCTCTAATGAAGCAAAACCAGGGAAACTAATATTTGTATATCTACAGAAAGGTTTATATCAGGGACATATCTCATGCTGTTGTAGAGGCAGGCAAGTTCTAAGTCCGTGAGTTTGATACCAGGCTGGTGACTTCTCTTGATTCATGTAGCTACAGGAGCTGATGAACCCTATTAGCACATCCAGTGTCAGACTTCCGGTGGCAGAAGTAAACGAATCTATGTTTAGCAGATTAGACGGACGGGTGCTGACAACTTCCAGAACCAGCAGGCAATAAAGCAGGCCAGTGGCTTAAGTACAATGAAACGGAGGTCCAATGACACGTCAGTATCCAGAACAACAAAAAGCAAGCCAGCTAGTCTACATACCCGTTTACGTTGGCATCAGACCACACACCTGAGGAGACCTCATCAGGTGCAGAGTACTACATTCGAACTGCCAAACCGCCAAGAATCCTAGTCTAGCCAAATTTACATAAAACCGTAACTATCATACTTTATGTCTACAACTAAATCCATTATCAACTCTTTTGAACAAACCTATTCTTCCTTCAGAATTTTTTATTTTGTATGCTGCATGGCCATGTGCCTACTTGTTTACTCTGGACACCTGGGCATGAACCCTGACTTCTCCACAACCAATCAACAGTAGGTTTTGTCAACGCCTAGGCATAATCTCATTACCATCCCACTACCATCTAGCAAAAACTCCACCTCTTACCGAACCTACATCAAAGTCACGTTACACTAAGATTGTATTCTAAAGTCAACCAATAACGGGTAAGCCCTACTCAAATGCATGTGCCCGCCGTCAAGCACTTCAGCACCTTGAGATATAAAACTTATGAGAAAAGCAACTGCAGTGTCCTCACTCCTGCTCCTTCTCAGATACCGTCTCGTACTGAGTGAATCCTGCCAGGCTACTTACATTGTTCTTCACAGCTACACGTGAGTGAATAAAATTGCAAACAGTATTTATAAGTTAAATGTTACATGTTCTAGGTCCTCAAAATACTGCAAACACATTATCTTCAGCCTCTTACCTCTTGACTATATGAGCTTTTGGAAAGACGAATCTTTAGAAGGATTCTCTTTTTGAAATCTGGTGCATCCTCGACTCAGACGTCACTCAGCAAACTTGGCTGGACAGTTCACTGAGGTGTATTTTGTTCCAGGTTTTTTTAGAGGCTGTCATGCCAACATGTTTACTTTGCGATCGATAATTCATGTATGCATTGTGTTGTGCATGTTCTCTAGTTTAACTAGAAAAGTATAAATATATAAAAATTAAATAATGTATTCTTACCGTGGTTTTCCCTTGTCCTTCTACTTATAAAGGTACAATGAAATCCAAACATCTTACAGGTAGGCCTTTCCCACCTCTCCAGCTTGATTTTTCCATCACGCTCTACCTTTCTTATCTCAAGCATATTTGTGATCACCTTGAATTTATCATGTTCTATATGTCTACATGAATGAATATGGATTAATTTGAATAGTTCCTTTGCCTGGAATATTTTTCTGTCCCTAACTTTCCCCCAACATTTATCTTTATTCCAATTTAAATGATATTTTGTCAGGGAATTCCTTCTTAATATTGATACTGAGTTAAACGATATGGTTATATGTTCTTATAGGACCTTTCCCAATACCAGTTGATTACTTGTTTAATACCCTATTTGCCTGCTAGCACATGAACTTCATGGGACAAGCTCCGTGCTCACAGTACCAGGCATAATGCATTAAATTCTTCATGTTAGGCCTGTATCTGGTAGTCACTACAACATGCAAAGTACAGACAATAGCCAGGTGAGAGCATAAAGATAAATCATATGAGAATGCCACACTAAAAAACCAAGGTACTATCAACCTTAAAATGAAAAGACTGAACATTAAATCAGTCAGTTTTCACTTCTGCTTTAGTGACATGGAGAAAGAAAAAGGGTCACTGTGGAAAGGATTAAGTTTGGCATTCTGGATTCTGTGACCAATATGGAGCTTCAACAGTCAGTCTATAAGCCAAGTTTCTCATCTTATCAATAACCCATCCTCCATAGAACCATCTGAGAAATCTTTTAAAGCACAAAACACTTGCATGCATAAAGCCTTCAGTGATTTTCCCTCTCGGCTAGGATAAAAATCAAGCTTTCACCTGTTTCTTTATCATCTTTTCCCTGGATTTCGCTCAGCCCTCGCTCCCTCCATCTCTCCCTCATCACTTCAGGCATATTGATCTTCGTTCTGTGCCTTTAACAATTAATGTCATTGCTGTGTTTTATCTTTTCCTAAAGTGTTGCCTTTGTCTCATCATCTCCGTCTCCATTTACACATCACTTCCTCAAAGTGGTCATGCACTAAAGCACCATTTATGTCCAGTGACACTGTCATTTTCACAGCTGTATTTCTTCAGAAAGATAACAGCACCATAAATGATATACTGTGCTGACTTATAACACTATTAATGTGTATTTTCCCTCTTGAGGTCAGGGATCTATTTGCTCAGAATTGAGAAAATCCTCACATCCTAAAATAGTGCTCAGCACATAGTAGGTACTCAGTCTATATGTTGTCTGAATCATTCTGGATATGCAGCTGTCATCTAATGAAGCCTGTGGAATTCAGGTTTCCAGGAGTTCTGAAGGCTTCATGAAGATTCATAAATGTCAAAGCAATGTTTGATGTTGTACTTGAATCTAGTGACCTCTGTTGGAATACTGTAAAAGGTACAATCAACATAAGCTGCTATTTTTCTTCTATGTGCTCACTCACCTTTTTTTCATTGTAGAATAAAAGGTTGATGTGGGTGTAAAGTTAAGCACCAGAGACTGTTTAGGAACCCTTCTCCTATCTCACAGGCTACTCCAGTCCCTTATCTGTTGGAATGATCCATCTCTTCCTGCTCCCTGCTCATCAATTTGTGTTTGTAGCACAAATCTTAGAGGAGAGTATTCAGAGATATGAGAAGCTTCCGAATCTTATTTTATAAATTATTGTCATACTTCACATGGATACCAAAAAGAAAGGAATTCATTCAAATAACATGGGTGATGATACATTCAATATTATTCCATTTATTTCATCTGTCAGCATATAGAACAACTTGGAAAATGGCACTCACCACAATAAACCAAAGAATTAGAAAAAGGGTCTTCTTGTTGAAAATAACAGTATCACAAGAGTTAAATAAGTCTTCAATGAGGGGTCATGAACATACAGGCAGTTGCTAAGAGATTAAGTATTGAGGCAAAAAGTCCAAGTGAGAATTAAGGGCTAGGAATTTCAAAACATCACAGTAATGATTGGGAATATGTGAAAAAGTCAAGAAGTTAGCTGATTATGCTTGTTAAATGTTTTCATTATATACTATGGAAAATTGTATATAATGTATATATTGATAAGTATATTTATTATTGAAACCTTGTAGAACACAAGTGTTTTTAAAAATCACATAAAGATTAACTGTAATCACTACTACTCAAAGAGAAAAATTTTAAGAATTTTAGCATTTAGACCATTCTTGTATATTATTATACATGCACTTTATATGCAGTAGGAGTTTATATATGCATTTTAATAAAATGGACTAAATCATATTGTATTAGTTTGCAAATTACTTATTTTCATGTAATACATTATAAAAGATCCTCATTGATCTAAAGTAATTTTATTCAAAACTTTTAATGGAATCTGTTATTTTTACAGAATATATTCAATTGTTCAATATTTAAAAATTAAAGACTCCTTTTTATCTTCTTTTTCTCTAATGATAATCACCACTGTGAGAGGAAGCATCTAATTGGCCACCATGTCTATCATAAATCAGGCTGATAATTCCTAATGGTTGATATAGTGCCAGGTATAGTGTTCCGTTTCTTCTATATCGCGATTCTTGGGTCCCATCGAGTCAGTTCTGGCCCCTAGCAACCTCAGCTACAGCAGCAGAACACTGCCAGGTCCTGCTCCGTCCCCACAATGGTTCCTGTGTTTGAGCCCATTGTTGCAGTCACTGTGTCAATCCATCTTGTCACGGTCTTCCTCTTTTCCACTGCCCTTCAAGAGTGATGTCCTTCCCCAGGGACTGGTCTCTCCCGACAACGTGTCCAAAGTATGTGAAATGAGTCTCACCATCCCAGCCTTTTAGGAGCCTTCTTGACTGGAACAAAGTCTGGGGGGGGGGGGGGGGGTAAAACCTTCATTTGCTAATGAAGAGCTCAACTCAAAATGAGGCAAAATCTAGTATAATTTTGTAAGAAAATTAGACCTGGAATGAATGTAGGATAATTAGAAGTCATCAAAAATGAAATGGAGCACATAAAGATCGATATTCTAGGTGTGATTGAGCTGAAGTACTTTGGTAATTTTAAATCAGAAAATCGTATGGTTTACTCTGCTAGGAATGATACAATTGAGAGGGATGGTGTTGAATTCATTGTCAAAAAGGATATTACAAGATCTAGAAGTACAAAATAATCTGTGATCTGATCATATCTATCCGCATTCAATGAAATCCAATCAATATAACTATTACTCAAATCTTTGCACCAACCACTCATGCCAGAGATGAAGAAATTGAAGAACTCTACCAATGTCTTTCATCTGAATTGATCAAACATGCAATCAAGATGCATAGATAATTACTGATGATTGGAATGCAAAAGTCGAACAAACAGAGCACAATGTTGGAAAATGTGGTCTTTGTGATAGAAATGAAACTGAGGGGATTTTGCACGATCAACAACTTGTTGATAGCAAATATTATTTTCAACAACACAAATGGTGGCCACACACATGGACTTCTCTAGAGGGAATACAGGGAAGAGAAGGTGGAGAAACTCAATACCAGTAGCTAAAGCAAGGCCGGGGTGGATTGTGGAAAAGATTACCAATTGCTCATATATAAGTTCAGATTGACGCTGAAGAAAATTCAGCCATGTTTCTCATACAGATCATCTCATTCCTGTCTTAATAAGAAAAACAAAACTAACTCAAATTGTCTTGAAGCTGCCAGTTGGTAAGTAGCAGACTGGAATGGCATTCGTGACTGCCATCAAGCACTTGTCTACACAGAAAGGAGCAGTGTTGTGGTGAAGTTGGATAGATCATGTGAATCGGCTGTCAGATTGTTCAACCCTGCAAGAACCAGTCTCAGGCACACCATTCACTGCCATCGAGGTGATTCAAACTCACAGTGACCCTGTAGGGCAGGGTAAGAACTACTCCTGGTGGGTTTCCAAGGCTGTGACTCTGTAAGAGTCAAAAGCTTGAGTTTTCTACTGGTGGTGTTTTCAAATTTCTGACCTGTGGTTAGCAGTAAACCATGATGCCCCTAGACTCCATGCTGAAACTAGAACCCACAAATTTGAGTCTCTCCTATCACCCATCATCCTAGTCTCATATCTTGTCAACAAATCTGTCAAGTTTATTGAACTTTTTCTTTACAGAACCCACAAAGAATATGCCAACACAAGCAAATTGGTTTTTGTAAATGAGATAGTCATTTTTATAATTTGGCTCATATCTTTATGATTTTAGTACTTTATTTTCTTGATTGGCCATTCAGCTTTTTTCCCCTCATAATTTAAATAAATGAACAAAATAAGTATTTAAATTTATTTTGTAGATAAAGATAGGTATAAATGTGTAGTTTGTGATTCACAGACTAATTAATATGACAGAAATATTATTTTACCTACTCTGAGCCTATTAAAATTGACTAAGTAAATAATATCATGATTATAGGAAATGGGCTCCTCACAGTCCAGTGGTTTACACGTTAGACAGCTAACCAAAAGGGCAACAGTTCAAACCACCTGCTGCTCCTCAGGAGGAACATGAGGCTTTCTGCTCCTGTAAATATTTACAGTCTTGGAAACCCACAGGGGAAGTTCTATTCTGGTCTATAGGATCACTATGAATTGGAATTGACCCAATGGCAGTAGATTGAATGAGATATAGGAAATGGTTAAAAATATAATAAAAGGTGTTAAAATAGTACTGTTCACGTATTAATCTATGACAATTCGACTTGTAGTTATAATGTGAGAGACATTGTGTATGCATTTAAATTCTACCGCCCTATTCATTCAGCAGTAACTCTGAGCAAATATTTGAAATAATTGAGCAAATAATTGACTTTAGGATAAATTTATGAGATAATATGACTCAAAATTAAGTATGTTTGTGAGTGTTTCTGCTCCCTTTAGGAGGAATGTAGTGTATATACGCCTGGGAAAATACAATTGACACATGCATACTAGCATACAGACCCATGGGAAACAAATATATGGTCATTTATTGGCAGATACTCTGGTCCTGGTTATATTTCAGAACATAATCTTTTTACAATTTTCTTCTCATATTTGAACACTTTTATACTCAATTTTTCTTATAAAGTTGAAAATATTTGGAAAGGAACTTGACTAAAATGAATTTCTACTATTTCATTAAAATTATAGACTGTTTACCCTTCCTAGGTTGAAAGTACATTTATTCCATGCTATATCCAAAATCACACTGGGTTTTCCTTTTTCTTCTGGAGATGATTTTAAGTAACCAAGAAAAGGGAGATCAAAATCAATGCCTATTATGAAGGTTTGATGTGTAAATGTGGATAAAACTAAATAGAATTTTCTAAAAAACAAAACACAAAAAACCTTTAAAACTAGGAATTAAAAGAAAAAGAACACTTAGGAAATTTAGAGCCTGAAATGTGGCCCAAGCATGTAATCTAAACTCTGCAGACTCCATGAGGCGGATTGCTAGTACTGGGTCACTCTGAAAATGACGAAATGAGCATGACTCTGTGTGTCTAGTAGTTTGGCCAAAAGGACAAGGTCTAAGGGCTGAACTCGCGTCCTGCGTGGTCTGTGCAGATCCTACTGGTCGAGGAGCGGTGGCCTGAACTCGGAACTGCAGAGCCTTGTACGTGACTATTCTGGGGTGCTTGCGTGGACTGGGGGTCAAAAACACTGTCTTCAGTGGATCTGCCCAGAAAGACTGCACACGAGCGGCAATTCCTCTTTAACCCTGCAGTTCTCAGAAGACGCATGAGAGTCCACCCTGCTGCTCCCGCCTGCAGGAGAAGACAGCAGAGCTCGCCACCTCCCAGCCCGGTGTCCACTTGCACCGCTCCTCCGGGGACTGCAGTTAGTTTAACAAGGGGTTAATCCCTTTCTGCGAACTGGACGAAGAATGCACCGGGGCCGATCTCTGTCCGTGACGTCCCTGAGTGGGCTTCCTCAGTGGGAAGTGGAAGAACTTCCTGTGGAGGATTTATTACTCTTTGAAGTTGCTTGGGAAGTGACCAATAAAGGTTTGTACTGCTCCCGAATGTGCTGTTTCCCAGCTGGTGAAGGCCTGTAGTTTGGGATTTCTCAGGTAACGCTCCGCCGAAGGGGAATTGCCAGTGAGTGGGGAAGGCATTCAGACATCTGTGTGGACGGCAATCTAGATTAACCTTGTCTATTCAACAGGCAGTGAAGACTTTTATATAAGAACCTGTTGAACAAAAAGAAAGTGAAAAATGGCACTTGTTGCCCAGCATGCGAAGTTTCCATGAAAAACAGGAATTAAAACAAAAATTCCATAAAATTTTCTTTTTCTTCAGAAAGGATAAGCAGGTACTTTACTTGATAGGGAAAATAGTCAGTGAGGTATGAAGAGCAGTCAGAAACTGTAGCTCCATAGATTATTGATTAAGTAATAATAGTGGTGATATAATTGATTGTGTAATTATATTTGGCAACATTTCTAAAGCGTGGGCTGAAGTTGCATTTTAGAAGCGGTTCGGACTGCACCATGTTGCGCTCCTGCTGCGAAGAATCAAAGGAACTGGTCTCTTGGTTGCTGTGCCTGCATCCCCACAACAGAATCCAAATTAGTTGACACAGCGTCACATGCTGACTCATAGTAACTTTATAAGAGAGTAGAACTTCCCCAGAGGGTCTCCCAGGCTGGGAATGTTCCCCAAGCCGCTGCCACATTTGTGTCTCTCTGAGGGACTGGTGGGTGCACACTGCCGCCCTTTGCTTAGCCGCTGAGCACGGAGTTGTTCAAGATCTGGGCGAGCCAGATGAAGTGGTAGGGCAATGGTGGTAGCCTGTCATTGAAAGGATCTGAATGGAACACATGCATGTGATGCATGACTTCTTCCCTCTGGCTGTGTAGCGCCAGCACAACCTGGAACGAAGGGCACTGTGTCCTGTTGTCACCTCAAGGAGCTGTTCAAATGCATGCATTCATAAATCCGTAAGCTTGTGCTGGAGTGCCCAGAACTCATGTCACAGAGCAAAGCCTAGTCTTCCTCATCTCGACAGTGGGGTAGTAAAGAAGAGAGCAACCATATGGAGGAGAGTGAAGTCTTTTTACTAGTGGTTGTTTGCAACGTCCATTTGCCAGTCACAAGGTCTTAAAATGTTTCATATTCAAAGATCCCGCCATCCCATGTAAATCCCAGACTCTAACTTAAAATACTCACCTTCTCCACGAAGTAAGCAAAAATTCCAGGAGAGAGTTTGCTTGGGAGTGGGAGGCAGAATTGCTCAGCACCAGGAATCAGTGCATCAGACAGATTGAGCAAGTTCCAGAACCCAGGCAGAACCCTGCCTTCCGTCTTTCCCCTCCATTTAATAAATATTAATCAGACAAGTCCTGGGTGCTGGGAGCACGTTGGGGACAACTAAGGCCCGAGGACCCTCTACCTCCGATGCTAGTCCCAGGACCTCAATCAGGGCCCAGCATGTTGAAAAAGCTCCCGGCATACTTTTTGAATGCATCAAACAATGCGTATAATTATTTTTATCTTCTAAATTGCTTGTGAGGTTTATTTTGAATTGACTCCCTGAGGGGAAAAGGGGCCCCATGATGCGATCCGCCCTGGCTGCCATCATCCTCAAGATTGCTTTAATAGTTACCTTCTGAGCGATGTCTAGCTAGATGGACAGTTACCGCATGAATCCCCAACCATGTGAAGATAGATGCTTTCTAAATAGCTATGAGGGTTCCAGTGTGCTTGATTCCACAGAAAGCTTTATTTAGCCCTGTCCCTCTGATCAGTGAATGGGTGCAGACAAGCTGTCAGTCTTACACTTGTCTTAGTCTTGTTCGGGTGTCTTCCCCCCAAAAGGTCTGAGATTTGCTGGACCCGTTAAATTCAGGGGTTCAAAGGGGGTAATCATGATAGGTTTTCTCAAAGGATGCAGGTTGGTCATGGGGCCTTATTATGAAGTAGTTTGAAGAAAATGGAAAACTATGCTTGCCAGGAAAGGTGAGCGAAGGAATTATTTCCATTCAGGCAACGCGACCACCTGCATCTGCTCTGAGGGCAGAAGCACTGTCCTGTAGGAATTTCCTTGAGAAACGTGACCCCATCCACTCACCACTGATCTTGACCTTCTTTTTGTTCTCTAAGACTACGTGGTAAGAGTGGGGGTTCTAGGCCTAGTTTGGCATTGGGGGAGACCTTCTCTGAGGAAGATACGTTTGGGCTGGCATCTCAAGGGTGAACCGCTGTTGGGGAGAGATGACAGAGGAGTTGAGGCAGGAGAGGGAGTGAACCGAGTGAGGAAACAAAATAGGCCCAGAAGCAGAGGGAAGAAAGTGTGCTCTCTTCAAACATCCGAGGGAAGAGAGGAGTGGACAAAGGGAGCGCTCCAGGAGGCGATGGGAGAGACAACAAAGGTAGGTTGTGAGGGCCAGTGCGAATGCATGGCTTGAAGGAGTCTGTCTCCGTTATATGAGCGAAGGAGAACCATTGGGGTTATGGTCATCAGATTTATGTTTTCAAAAAGTACGTAGCAGTCGTGGTAAGAGGGCAGGAAAGTGGAGAGCAGAGCCACAGGTGGATGGCAATTGCAGAGAGTTTTGCCTAAATGTCAAGAAGCTCAGCCTTTCTGCATTGGATAGGCCACACTACAGTGGTTTCTTAAACACCCACTTTCCCACAGCACTGTAGAGTATGAACTGATTATCATAATGAGATGTAGGGTCACCAAAAATAGTTTCATGAATATTATTACTGCTCATTTAAAAGTGTAAGGACTTTTGGAACACAATCCCCAGGTAGATAGTTCTCTCCGACAATGTACTAAAAACCATTTCAGTTAGCCTTAAGCCAGAATCCTGCTCCCTCCTCAAACTAAACACCTTTGCTCAGAGTCACATGGTACAAAGGGCATATGGAGGAACTCCAAAAACCGTTGTCAAAATGATAAGGTAGAAATGGATTATAACTGCAAGTCTACTCTTCTGCATCAGGCGCGTTAAAACGCGTACTCTCTATATAAACAGACTAAAAGGTGTGTAGAAAAATTTGACATTAATCAAATTTCCAAAGGTCTCTATGGTTGATGTAATTAAGATTCACTGCTCCAAGGTGCCCTAAGTCACTGGATTCCTTTTTGTTGGCCCAGAAACCACCAGCCTCTTTGAGAGAGAAAGAGGAGGTTTTCTACTCCAGGAAAGGGTTGCTTTCAGAAATGCACAGGGGCAGTTGCACCCTGGCCCCTAGGAACACTGTGAGTCAGCATCAAATGATGGCAGTGGATTTGTTGCCTTGTTGAAATACCTAAAGCTGTTCATGGTGAAAATGGTTAGCACACAGTCTGCTGCTAACTGAAAGGTTGGCAGTTCGAGCCCATAGAGGGGCATCTTGGACAGGGTACTTGCAATTTACTTGTAAAAAATTAGCCACTGACCACCTTGTCGAGCACACTCCACTCTGATATGCATGTAGCAGGTCACCCTCCAGTGGAATTGACGCCATGGCAACTGGTACCCAGAGCCAACATTGTCAAACACTGTTTTCTCCATTGTTTTAGAAATGGAGCCTCCAGAACAGAATAGAAAGGATTTTACCCTCCCTGAGGCCTAAAGGTGTTTGTTTACCTTTTGGGGACACTACTCATAGTTGTAGGAGAAAGATGAGGCTTTCTACACCTGTGAAGCCTGACAGTCCTTGAAATTCACCGGAGCAGTTCCACTTTGACCTACCGGGCTGCTGTGAGTCAGTCTACTCGTCCAATGAGATAATGATTACTCATCTACTTCCTCTTGCTACCCCCTTCCCTCCCACCCCGTCCCCCCCCCCCCGCCCACTTCCAACGGGCCATCCAGGTGCTGTCGCATACATAGGTTCCTGGGCTCTGGGGTCAGCCCGTCTACTTTGGAGTCTGAGCTTCATCACTACTTTCATAATATCAGGGCTTTGCTAGTGGACATAGAGCAGAAAAAGAAACTCTTTGAAAAAACAAATGTTTGCACGAGGGAATTGAAATGCAAAGATAAACATCTCCATGCCATAAGCATAGCTAATTAATTTGCTACTGTTTCTTCCTTAGCTAAGACCGTGAAATTCCGTAAACCAAAAGACTTGGCAACAAAAAATATGAATACTTTGGCATTGATCTCATAATGATGGCTGTGTATTGGGAACACAAACATAAAATGCCTCAGCTTCCCCAACAATAATGCGAAGGTGCTATACTCTACCTGTAATGATGCTGTGTGAATTAGAAGAAATGCCCATTATAAATCACTTAATATGGTTCCTAGCATTTAACAAACACTGCAAGTATTAGCTGAGTGTTACTGCTTCTTTATAAATTTGTTTCTAAAACGAGGATATTGGTTCAGTCATTATCATACCAGCTTTTACACTGAGTAATTTCATGATTCTCTCTCTCTCTCTTTAACATTTAAGAACCTGCCTACTGGGGAAGGAAGATATGGCTAAGTGTTACTTCAGTCTATGAGGGAGCAGGCTTCTGTTGTAGATGTGGTCAAGACATCTCCAACTCGCAGGGATCCCGTGCAGGGAGAGAGCAGCATTGTCCCTGTAGGATTCTCTTGACTGTAATCTTATGTGAGCATATAGCCAGGTCTTTCTGCCTCAGAGCGACCAGGCTTATTCAAACGCCCAAATTTCTGTTTAACTGCTGAGGCTTAACCGTATCACAGACACAGTAAACTGAGGCTGCGTTTCTTGGCCTGGTATGTACAAGTGGCAGCCTCTTTAAAAGCACACCACGCCACACCACACGACGGACACGGGTTAGGAAAAAGCTATGCTTGTTGCGCACACAGCTTCAAGACAAGCAGTATCTGTTCGCTTCCTACCTTTCCATCCAATTGCCATGACTAAGCCCCTCCTGTGTAGAACATCTGGGCTGGCTGGGTGGGTAGAATCAGGGTGGCAGGTTTGTGTGGTCTTGTGAAAGTGGGATATCACCTCCTACTGGCAGAGACCGCAGCTGCTCGAACTTGAACCACAGCCCAGCAAAGTGCTGGACACAAACATTCATTAGTCGGTGTCACCACCAGCACTTCTTTTCTAGCAGACCTGCTGCCCCAACCACTGATTGTCTTACTAGACAGTGACTGGCCCTGCTGCTGCCTCTGTGTCTTGGAAGCAAAGGGCTAGAATACTAGCCATGCCCGCTGAAGCAATTGTATGATTTTCAGATTCTGTAGCGTTGGGTATTTTTAAAAAGCAGTGATTCTTTTTAAACAAATAAACAAAGATAGATGGGTACATACAGTGACTTCTTTGTCTGGTAACCACATTGTGCCCCTTGGAGTCCAAGGTTTTTAAAAAAAAAAATCTAGATACAATCTCAGCATTTTAATGATCTCATTGACATTATTTTTCATGATAGCCCATCCTTTTTTCCTTAGGAAAGGCCTGATAATGTCGGCCTCCTACTAAAGATAGTTCCCATACTGTTTTAGGAATAAAATATAGATCAATAAAGCACAAAGTACATGTTTGAAAATGACAGATCAGTCCAAGTTCAATGACCTGCACTGCAGTAAAACAGTACTTCATTGAGAAACATGTGCTGCTGAACCACTTTTGTTTATATTGGAATTTGAAGCTAAGAATTACCTTATCTGCATGTCCTTGCATTCACCTATCTCTAGCATGCTTACGGAAGTTCCAGGCAAAAAGTGGAAAATAAACAGAAAAGAAAACAAGGGAAATGAGTTGGCATATGAGAGTGGGGAAGATTGGAGAAGCTTAAGGGTTGTCTGAGCATATAAAATAGCAGCAAGAAAGCTCCCCACAGAAGTCTGTACGAGGAGAAGTAGGGATTGGGGGCAGGGTGGATAACAACCTTCGTTTGCTGTCAGGTTTCAACCAAAATGGGATTTTATTTTCAAATTCTATGACATCAATCATTATGAGATCAACGCCAAAGTATCATATTTTTTGTTGCCAAGTCTTTTGGTTTACGGAATTTCACGGTCTTAGCTAAGGAGGAAACAGTAGCAAATTAATTAGCTATGCTTATGGCATGGAGATGTTTATTTTCGCATTTCAATTCGCGCTTGCAAACATTTGTTTTTTCAAAGAGTTTCTTTCCCTACTCTATGTCCACTAGCAAATAAAAATGCATTTACAGTCATTCAAGTTCATTTACATTTGAAACACATAATCTAACCAACAATGCTGTTCTAAGATCTGAGCGAGAAACAAAGATGCAAATTAAAGTTTTCGAGAATGAAAATGTGAATAAAACACAGGAGTGCTCCATCATAGCGATGGTCTCTGCTTTCCTAGAACAGAAAGAGCATCAAGGGTAGCGGGGAGTTGTGGAGGGTGTAACTAACTGCCTCCATGAACAACTGCTGCCTTTGCCATGAGACAAGAAGAACCAGATGGTGCCTGGCCACCTTCCAGAACATTTGATAAAAGATTGTCTAGAAGAATTCCACTCAAATTCCTGATAACACTGCAGAACAGAATTTCCAATTCTCATAAACTCCAGACTTATTGGTCCCAGACAGGCTGGATGAGCCCCTGAGATTACTACTCTTAAATAATCTTAAAACTTAAACCAAACAGATTCTATGGTCTTGTTAAAATCAAAGAATAGTTTAGCTTAACTAGTAAAAATGACATGCCTTGAGTACCATGCTCCTTTAATAACTATCTAGATGGTCTCAGCTTTAGAGCAGCAACTTAAAAGGTTGGATAGAAAACCTTGGGATGTGGCGAGCTTATGTTCATGGGGACGAATCAGCTCAGAGAAGGAGGGTGAGATGGTTCACAACTTGAGGAATGGGCTCAACGCCATTGAATTACACGTGTATAAACCGTGGAGTTTGGCTGGGGTCGTGAGTTAGATGTTGGGTTGCAGTTACAAGGTTGGCAGTTCGATGCACTAGCCATTAGAAAGTTGAAGCTGTCTGCTTGCAGAATGACTTACAGTTTTGGAAACTCTACATAGGGTCCATATGAATTGGAATTCATTTGATGGCAGTGGGTTCTTAGAATTTTTAATTTTCAACAGCAAAATAATTTTAACAAGAGTAAAAATGCTATTAGAAACTTATTCCCCATGGTCAGATGCAATGAAAGGAAGCGATCTAACTTTTTAATGGACTTCATAGTTTTGAATAAAATTTATGTAAGAGAGGGCTTCAAAATGTTTGTGGGAATAGTCCATTATCTTTCAATTCCATTTTTCCCATGAATTTTTGAAGCTCTTTTGTATATCCATGTATTGTTCCCAAACCATTTTTTCTTCGGAGCTAATCCAAACATCATCATTCCATAATTCAATCACCATCAAGCGGTGCTGTACAATTTCAACCACTATCAGTTTCAAAATATTTTCTTCCTTTTTGAACCCCTTGGTGTCAGTTCTCCCTTAGCTCCACCCACCTCCATCTGGGTATTTAAATATTAAGCTAACACATGACTTTCACTCTTTAAAGAAAATTTTATTTTGAGTTGTCCTTCTAAACTGTTTCTCTAAATTTGTTTTTCCTCAACAAATAGTCTTGAATAAGTCAACATGTTCCGGAATTAGGGAAATGCATCAGTTTTTGTAGACATGGCGTCGCTATGGAAGGCCGAGTGACTTATATCTGCTCTGAGAGGAGCCTCTACTCGCAAGTATTGCAGGTCCTCCTCGTGTGTTTCATGTCAACTCCATCTCTTGTCATCTGACTTGTGATTGACAGTGTCCTTATTATTAGGTATTGCTGGAATGACTTTAATTTTTTAGATAATAGGTCTTTTCTTTAAAATATAGTTTGATTGGCATATAATTTGCATATCATTCGATTCAATAGTTCAGTCGTGTCATGAGGAGTTGTGTAGTCATCACCACAATCACTTTCAGAAAATTTTCTTTCTTGTCCCCACTGTTATTGACTCCCCATTGCCCCCATTTCCCCCGTAGTCTTGTTATCAGACAGAGAGCATTGTAAAATCTGGTATGGCAGCTACGGTTAGGGGAAATACATGTGGATTAAGTCTCTGGTGAATACCCTCTGACCCAGACCAGGAGGTTAAGGGCCTTGCTATCAACAGAGTGCTTTAGAAAGTGGACTACTGCAGATGTAGATAGGTTAAAATTGGACATGCCATCATTTAATCTCCCTTTTCAATGATTTTAAATTTGCTCCAGTGTTTAGTATTTCTTCTTTCTTTGCTATCTAATGTTTCTGTTTTACTTTATTGTTATTAATTTGGGGGGCTTTGGGGAGTATGTTTATCTGTATATGAAATCCAGAATACATCAATCTAAAGAGATAGTAAGGGAGTTAATGGCTTCTTGGGGGTACGACAGAGGAGGTGGGATATGCAACTGTTAACAATGAGCTCAAGAAAGAAAAAAAGGGTTCTAAAATTGATTGTGGTAATGATTGTGCAACTCTTCTTGATATGATTGAACTGTAAAATTATATGTTATGTGGCGTGTGTACCAATAGCTATTTTTAAATTAAAGCAAAACATTAACAACTGGAACAAATTTAAAAGGAGTCAAAGGGAGAGCCAATGATAAAGTGTTGGATTTCAGCCTAACTGCATCATCCACAACCAACTTTCTAATGCTCTCTAATAGCCAGGCTAGTCACCTACCTCCCTGGAATATAGTCAAAGGGTAGGAATTCAATGGGGGCTTAACCCACACGGGGGCCCTGCAAATGGATTTTGGGCTTTGATGGTCATCCATACCCTCTGCAAACTCAATGTTCAACATTTAAGCTTAATACTGTCCCCTTCTCCAGATTGGGATTTTATTATTTACAATCCTTGGATCAGGCTGGGGCAGTTCTTCCATGTGGATTTCACTGATGCCTCATTTAGATGGCTGCTGGTTTTAAGACAAGCCTTTAAGACCCCAAATGTTATTCATTCTGATATGCAGGCACCATATGAATTCTTTGCCACAGTTTGCTATGACACTCATATCTTCAGTGATCTCTTCCTGAGGGAAAATATCCAGCATTATCTCAAAAGAACTAATTGTTCTTTGATTTGGATTATAGTTAAATGCAAGCTAAAATTCATTCACCTACCTATGGTTTATATATGTCCCTGATTCACGTTAGAGACATAATTATCACTTCATTGGAGGACATGATAAATCATCCTCATGAGGCATTCCTAGATAATTCTATTGATAATGTCAAATCCACAAGCTCACTGCCATTGAGGCCAGGCCGAGGTGTGAGACCCTACCAGACAGGGCAGAGCTGAACTGCCGCTGTGGGTTTCTGAGGCTGCAGACCTATACAAGAGTAGACAGCCCCAGCTTTCTCCCACAGACCAGCTGCTGGTTTCAAACTGCTCCTTACAGTTGGGAGCCCAACACAAAGCCACTTTGTCACTAGGACTCTCAATAGGTAGAATCAATGACTAGAATTTAAAAGAAGGAAATTGTACATGTATAGGATACGTTTTTAGACCATATTAGCTTATAAGATTAAAAACTTAAGTGAGTGGGAAAATGTCCTTCCTTAAAGATGAATTTGTTAAGGACAACTAGTTTATGTAGGGTCATATATAAACTACTTCTATGTAGTACTACGTTAGTCCAGGTAGGCTAAAGAAACAAATCCAGGGAGATTCATATATTTATAGGAAAGAGCTTCATATCAAAGAGTAATTGTTTCCTAAGAAAACATTCCAGGCCACTCCAGATCAAGTCCATAAGTCCAAAATTAGACCATATGTCCAATACCAGTCTCGAAATTCCTCTTCACGCTCATGCTACACATGTAATTATGCCAAATTCAGGAAGATCAGAGGCCAGTGGGTGGGAAGTCTTGTGGATCCAGTGGTAGTGGAAGCATCTGAATGCTGGTGTGGGTCTCCACGTGGCTCCTCTAGCTCCAGAAGTCTGGCTGCCATCAGCGTAGCTCCATGTGGCTTGTCAACAACAATGTGACGCTGAAAGAGGGCGTCTTCCCAGGAAGAAGACAGAAGTCCCCAGAATCGTCAGGAGAAGGCCATGTCCACATGGAGGCATCATTGACTGTGACCTGATTGACAGGCTAGACACCACACCTTCACTCAAGTTCACAGGAGATTATGTAACTGCCACAAGTACTGATATCTTGAAAGAGACATTAGGGCTGGTACGTTCTTAGGGAGATTCTTTTATAAATTAAAGGCTTTTATTAGTATCACATAATAATATCAACATGTCTTGTCTGTCTTGTCTCTCAAGAGTCAATATTACAAAAAGTGCACTTTGCGTAGCTCAGGTTTGAAGAAAAATTCACAGATGAAATTCTACTTTTTTGCCATTGATGTGGCTATTTATTATTTAAAGTCTATTATGAGAATAAGAAATTTAAGAGCTATAGAAATAGTCAAACTTATATTCTGATGGTTTAAATAAAATAATGAAAAATGAGACGAAAAATCCTCGTCAATATTCAAGTCATTAAACTGCCTTTTGAAATTGAGTCACTGGTTCGTGCCAATATCTGCATTAGCTGCAGAATTTCAAGAAGGGCTTTTTGAGTCATTACCTCGTTTACAGCTAAGCGATGAAGCATTGCTCAGGAAACGTTTGGGAGTGTTTTCACAGTCTTGGTGCTGCTTAGAGCTGGCATCGACATTAGCCTGCCTACATTTGCTGAAGGCCTCTTCCCTGCTCTTACCCTAGTCCTCCTACTTGCACCAACCAAGCCAAAGTCACTACCATTAAGCTGGTTCTGCCTCATAGCAACTCTATGAGACAGAGTAGAACTGTTTTAGGCCTTCGGAACCTGGAGACCTGTACAGGACTAGGCTACTTCGTGTTTTTTCAGCATAATCACTGGTAGGTTTGAACTGCCAACTTAGCAGTTAGCAGCACAAAACTTTATCCACTGAGCTACCAGGGTTCTTTCCTACCTGATTACTGAATCTTTAAAAAAAATTTTTGAATGCCTAGTATTCTCACCCTTATGCACTCAGCTCCTAATTTTAGGCTTTGACTGTGGTTATTTACATTGCCTGGAAAATTCTTCCCCATGACACCTATTTACCTATAACATAGTGGGTTACATTATGAAATGCTAGCAGCAAGATTTGAGATACGGAGTCAACTTAGTGGCAATGTGTAGTGAGTCTTAAAGTATTTAGGTAGCATGGTGGCTTAATTGTTGGGCAGATGAGGGAAAGATTGACAGTTCCAATCCACTAGCAGTTTCAAAGGAGAAAATTAGGCTGTCTGCTTCTGTAAAGATTTCAACTCATCTCGCCTCACGACTATCCAGTCAACGCTGGCTCATAGTGGCCCTATGGGACAGGGTATTGCTGCACTGAACCTGTGGGTCTATGTGGAGTGGCTGGTAGTTTCGAACTGCTGACTTTTCAGATATCAGCCCCGAACATAACCACTATACCACCAGAGCTCCTTCTATAGAGATTTACAGTCTCAGAAACCCTATATAAGTTCACATAAGCACCCTGGTGATGTAGTGGTTCTATATTGGGCTGCTAACCACAGGTCAGCAGCTCAAACCCACTAGCTGCTTCAAGAGAGAAAGACGAGGTGTTCTGTTTTCATAAGTATTTGTAGCCTCAGAAACCGGCAAGGGCAGTTCTCCTCTGTCCACAGGGTAGCTATGAATCAGAATTACTTAATGTCAGTGATTTGGGTTTTTTTCTTGAGATGAATTGGAGTCAAGTCCATGGCGGTGAGTTTGGTTTGGGTTCTTTAAGTATTTGCTCAAAGCTCACCTTTTCAATGTACTTGAAATTTATGCTGCAGTTTGCCCACCTTTCAAGTAACAAATTACACTTATTTGACAGATGGGCCAATTGAGTCTTAGGTTAAGTGAGTTATGGATTCAATTTAAGTCATTATCCAAATTTGATCATTATAATGCTTTAATAAATATTCTTACAAACAAATCTTTTAGCATTACTATTCCTAACCCTTCACCTGCTCCCTGGCCCCTCCCCTCCACCTCACACACCTAGACAACTTTCTATATGTAGACGTGCTGTATTTAAGAGTTTCTCTATTTTCAAATGAGAAAAATATCACGTCTGTATTTTTTCATGCTGCTGTAACAGAAATCCCCCTAATGAGTGACTGTAAAGAATATGAGCTTATTGCCCCACAGTTTTGAAGGCTATTGTTGATGTTCAACTCACAGTTGACCTCATGTAATAAGAGTGGAATTCTCCCCATAGGGTCTCCTAGGCGATAAGCCTGGGAACTTGCTGAAAGTGAAGAGGGCTTCCATACATTTGGATGAGGAGGAAAGCTACAATGCTCCAAATGGATTTCACCATGGCGTAAAGAAAACAAAAATCCTCACAACCGCACCACTAACCACATGATGTTAAACAGGGAAAAATGAAATTGCCAGGAATTTCATTTATCTTGAAACCACAAGCAATGTCCATGGAAGAAACGGTAAAAAAAAAAAATCAGACGATATGTCGAATTAGTCCAATCTGCTGCAAAGTCTTTTTCTAAAAAACATTAAAAAGCAAAAAATGTCATTTGGAGGACTAAGCTGCGCCTCATCCAAGCCACGGTATTTTCATTTTCTTTGTAAGCATATGAAAACTGGCCAACAAATAAGGAAGACCAAAGCAGAATCGATGCCTCTCAATTATCGTGCTGGTGAAGAATATTTCATCTATCCAATTCATGAACTACGCAAAGGAGCAAGGCACCATTGGAAAGACTATAGTCCAAATTCTCCTTAGAAGTGAGGATGGTGAGATTTCATCTACATACTTTGGATTTGTGATTAGGAGGGGTCAATACCTGGAGAAGTACAGCACACTTGGGAAACAGAGGGGTCGTGGCGAAGAACAAGACCTTACCGAGTTCGATTGACATATGGCAGCAACAGTGAGCTCAAGAGCTCCAAGGATGGTGAGGGTGGTGCAGGGCCAGGACGCAGTCCATTCCATTGGACGCAGGATCGCTGTGGACCACAATGGACTCAGCAACACCTAACAACAGCCTTCAAGGAGTTATCAGATGGGTTCGAACAGCCAGTGCGCTGGTTGACAGTCAAGAACTTACCCGTGACACCACCACAACAAAAACCCTGAAGCACTAACATCCATCTATGCGATTCACGCTCACCGCCACCCATGTCAAGTTTCTGAGGCTTTGTAAATCTTCATGGGAGCAGCCTCCTATTCAGTGGAGCAGCGGATGACTTTGAAGCCCCTGACCTTGAGGTTAGCAATCTCAAGCTCACTCAACAATACCACCATGGTTCATTTTTTTGGAAGACAAGCAGTCTAAAATCAGAGTTTCCTCTGTAGGGAAAACACTCTTGCTCAGTTGAGCTGTGTCCTGTGCTCGGGTGATCGTACATTGTCTCCTTCAGATTCTGGCAGCCCACGTGTTTCTAGCCATAAAGAAAGCAGCTGCACATGCATGCATCACATCATGTGATCTGAGACATCATTGTAGTAGAGTCATCATGACAACTCTGAGCAGAACACATTAGAAGACTGGAAAGGTATATTAGCATAGGATTTTAGCCTCATAGATATATGTAGACTAGGGTTATGTAAACTGTTTTTATTGTTATAACCTACTACAAGAACATTTCTTAAGAGATTTTTTTTGGCTCAAACACCGGGGAAAAAAATCACCCTCTGATAGGGTCACCCAGTATAGTTGCCCCACACACCTCCTAATAGTAAATACCACTGAGATTCACAATGCAGGTGCTATGGTGGTTAGAATTTAGCATGTCTTTTAGAGGGCTCAACTCAATCTACAACACTGGGTGAGGAAGAACATTTGTATTTGTGTCACTGTGATTCCTAAGGGGACAAATATCATTTTCCCTCCACTGCCCAATATACATGCTGTCCCATATGAGAAGGGTCTGGGTGGGCACACTCATAATTCCAGCAGCTTCTGGTACGTGAACATGCCCTTGCCCTGTCTTGGACAACTGCCAAAGGTGACGCTTGGGGCTGACAGCATGTATCAAGAAAAGACTATTTGTTTCAACTTTGTCACTGAAATTCAAATGGATAAGCCACATATTTGGTTTATCCTGATCGTACATTCACATTCCTTGAAGAGTGTTTCCAATTCTCTGATGCTACTAACCTGCTTCTCTATGACAGGTTTTAAATAGAAGGGATTTAAAATGCTCTGTTAAGTTGGACCCAATATTAAACATTTGTTGGTGTCCCTTAAAACATGCTCAATAATATTCTTTTCTACAACAGAAAAATGGGTGAGGGAGACATCGGACAGTGTAAGATATAATAAAATAATAATTTATAAATTATCAACAGTTCATGAGGGAGGGGAGAACGGGAAGGGAGGGGGCAAAATGAGGAGCTGATGCCTGGGGCTTACGTGGAGAGCAAATGTTTTGAAAATGAGGGCAATGAATGTACAAATGTGCTTTATACAACTGATGTATGTATGGATTGTGATAGGATTTGTTTGCTCCCCAATAAAATAATTCATATAAAACCTTGGGCTAAGTGGATCCACCATGTTAGATTAAGAATGAGAGTGCATTTATCTGCCTTCATCACTTAAAACAAACGGAATGGATAATTAACCTGAATGTTAATGGAGCCTTTTCTTTTTTTAACAGTTGGTGGCATCTATACTGTGATTCAGACCAAGGCCAGAACAACAGCTGATGAATGGGGAGACAATTATTTTCTGATCGGTCCATATTTTGAGCATAATATGAAGACTCAGGTGGAACAGTGTGAACCTGTCAATGAGGCTGTCAGAAGAGCAGTGGACACCATGAATGAGAATGGCTGCCGGGTAAAGTGTAGCCACCAACACTTCTCTGCCCTCTGTAGTCCACTGCTCGGGAAAACAGAGGGCGATGTACAGAAAGGCCCGGGAGAAGACCACTCACCTGCTGAGGGAGGCGGAGCAAGCTTGTGAGAAAGTTGGTGCACTGGGTGTAAATGGCTAGCCTTTTGCGGCATCTTGTGAAAGCCAACGAGAAATGTGTAGTAGGATAATGGGTTTGGAGGTCAGCAGAACGCACTCCACTAGCAAGCAACCTTCTGAGCGAAAGGGCAGCACATTGACTAGCTGAAGCTCCTGTGTTGGTTGAGTTCAACACTTATGCAATCAGAAAAGGTGGCAAGAGTTGCAGAGGTAACTGAGGAAAACCACTTTGAGGGCTTCTGAGCTTGATGGTCTGGTCTGTTAGTCCTTCCTGCTATCTTTTTATTTCTATATACATTGAGTATCTTCTGTATAAAACCAAACACCAAAACCATTGCCAAGCAGCCGAGTCCCATAGAATGGAGTAGAAATACTCCATTGGGTTTCGGAGAATCTTTGTCATTGCAAGTTGCCATATCGTTCATCTCCAGAGTGGATGGTGAGTTCAAACTGCTGAGCTTCTTCCACACAGCAGCTGAGTGCTTTAAACTCTGCATGGTAAGGACTTCTTATCTTCTATACAGCCAGAAAAATATTTAGGTTCTTCATATAATACATGATATTTTATGTAGACCTGTCATGAGGTAAATATGATTAAGAAATATATATCCAATTACAGGCTGATACAGATACAGGGCCTCATCTAATGAGTTTATCTTAAATGCAGAGACCACAATATTCAATCATATATCCAGGTCACAGGGAGGTAATGAGGAACATAAGGACAGATATGATAAGATCTAGATGCTTTCTTTATAATTACCTAATTTAATTCAGAGCAAAACTGTGACGGATTTAGGTAAACAGATGCAGCCTTACTCTCTCAGATAATTTGTACTATCACCAGGGCATTTCTGTAACTTATTTACCAACTGCTGAGTTCTAAATATAGTTCACATATTTAAGTAAAAATACATTTTCCTAACTTGTATTACTTGATATTGAAGCATGCTCGACATTGTGTTCATGGCAGGTGTATTTCGGACGATGGCTGATAGAAGGGAATCCATACGTGGTGCTCTTTGACATCGGCTGTTCCTCTTGGAATCTGGACAGGTGGAAGGGTGACCTCTGGGAAGCATGCAGTGTTGGCATACCTTACCATGACCGAGAAGCCAATGACATGCTGATATTTGGATCTTTAACTGCTTGGTTCTTAAAAGAGGTATGGTTTACTGGATAGTCATAAACAGAGGATCAGCATTCATTCATTGCTCAGTAATCACCTCATGATTTTTAGATTGAGCAAATATTAACATGATACTGTCATAGATGGTCTTAACATTTTAAAGTAAACTGGAAATACTCAGCATTCTAACAAAAGCTTTAGGAATTGTTAAACGAATCAATCTTATATTTTCTTAACTCCTCAAAGCATGATAAAGGATTTATTTTTTAATCATTTTAATAGAATAAAATCCATATATCATAAAATTAGTAGTTCCAACATATTAATAAGAGTTGTACAATCATCATTACAATCAATTTAATTGCTACTGTCTCCTCATTTCCTACCAATGATGCCCTAGGTAATTATTAATGCAGTTACTGTCTCTATAGATTTACTTCTCCTGGGTTTCATATACAGAAAATCATTCAAAACAAAAACAAGGAACAAGAAACAACAAACAAACAAACAGAAAAACTCAACAATGACAAAGCCAAACAGAAAAAAAACCCTCAATCAAAAAGAGAGCAGAAGATCTTAAAAATTGAACCAACATTAAAATGGTCAGAGGGGAGATCAAATGATAACGTATTATATATTAGCATAACGACATCTGTCATGATCGACTTTGCAGTGCTCTCTGTCAGACAGCCAGGCTTCTCACATCCCTCAATTACAGTCAGAGGGGTTTTCCTGGAGGCTTAATCCATGTGGAAGCCTTGTGGATCAATTTTGAGCTTCAATTGTCATGCATAACCTTCTGTAAAATGAATGTTCATGTTTTAAACTCTAAACCATTTCCTTCTTCGGATTTAGATGGTATCATTTACAATCCTTGGATCACATAGGCTGATGAGCTTCTTCCATGTGGACTTCGTGGATGCCTCACTTAGAGGACACATTGGAAGACAGCCTTAAAGATTCCAGAAGCTATTCGTTCTGATAAACAGGCACCATCTGCTTTCTTCACCTCACTTTGCTGTAGCATCCATACTTCAGTGATCTCTTCATGAGGGTGAGCATGAAGCAGAACCATGTCTTAGGAACTAACTATTCTTAGATTTAGGCTAGAGTAAAATGGGAGCCCCAAGTCTATTTATATATCTATGGTTTATTTATGTCTCTGTTTCACTTTAGAGACATCATTGTCATTTTATGATAGAGAGCATTATAAATCACCCCCTTGGGACATAGGTAATTCTATCATTAGTGTCATTAATTTAGCCAATTAATTTAGTGTAGAACCATGCCTATTAGATTAATACATGTCATAAGAACGTAATGAGGGCTTTAAAATAGTTAATATGTGGTACCCCATCCCCATTAATTTTGCACCATCTAAGCAAAGAGATCTGAATCAAGGTTTAAAGACCATCAATTCCATAAACCCAATTTTTCTAGTTACAACCATTGTCTCAAGATGGTTGCATAGTCAACCTTGAAAATATCACAGCTTCAGTTCCAGACAGCTACAATAAAGTGAATATCACAGTGAAAGTGAGTCACATAAATTGTTTGGCTTCCTAGTGCACATAAGACTTATGCTTACACTATAAAACAGTATAGAAAATATGTGAAAAAATCAAGGGAAAGTTTGAAATACTGTGAGATTTGTCAAAATATGACACAGAGACAAGAAATGACTCTGTGCTTTGAGGAAAATGGTGTCAAAAGACTTATTGAGAGAAGGTTGCCATAAACCTGTTTATGAACAACACAGTATATGAGAAATGTAATAGAACAAGACATGCTGGTAGCTAGCCTACAAATCAGATGGTACAGGAGGAGCATCGCTAGTAAAGTAGGGGTGTACTCGAAGGACAAATCACAGAGCTCAATGTTGGGGTGTGTTCCCTTTCATCAGTCTTTCATACTGATCAAGTCAAATTTCAGTGGCCATGCAGGGCTGCCTTGAAGAGAAGGGACACAGAGCATCCAGATTAAGAACAGATTAAAAAGAAGGAATAGGTGTCCACTCCTCAGGAACTAGTCCCTGAGAATCCCATGAATTATAGTGAGACATTGTAAGATACCCTGAACACCTTATGAATAGCCGCAGAGCAGTGTCAGATGTCATGGCAGAAGATGAGCCTCTCAGGTCAGAAGAGCGGAGCTACTCATAATGCCATGACTGAAGCGAAGTCTTCAGGACCCGCACTTGTTGATGGAGCACAACTCAAAATAAGAAGAAACAACAGAAAATATTGATTAATAATCAGAACTTGGAATAAAAAAAGTGTGAGTCTAGGAAAATTGAAAGTCATCAATGAAACAGAATACATAAAGATCAGTATTCTAGGCCAGTGGTTCTCAACCTTCCTAATATCATGACCCATTAATACAGTCTTTCATGTTGTGTTGACACCCCCAATCATAAAATTATTTTCATTGCTACTTTATAACTGTAATTTTGCTACTGTTATGAATCGGAAAATCCCTGTGAAAGGGTCATTCGATCTCCCCCTCCCCCAAAGGGGTGGCAAGCCACAGGTTGAGAACCGCTGTTCTAGGCAGTAGTGAGCTGAAATGAACTAGTATTGGCCATTTTGATCAGTTAATCGTGTGGATCACTTTGTTGGGAATGACAAATTCAAGAGCAATTCCATCCAATTCATTGTTGAAAAGACATTTCAAGATCAATCTTGAAGTACAAAGCTCTCTGTGATAAGATAATGTCGATCTGAATACAAGGGAATGCAGTCAGTATAACTATTGCTCAGTTTTATACACCAACCACTAAAGCCAGTGATGAGGACATTGGAGAATTCTACCAGCTTCTTCAGTATGGCTTTGATGAAACATACAATGGAGATACATTAATAATCATGGGCTATTGAAGCAAAAGTGGGGAACAAAAAGGAAGGAGCAGTACTTGGAAAATACAACTTTGGTGGTAGAATATTGCAAAACCAAGGGCATCTTCATAGCAAAAACTTGTTTTCAAAAACAAAAATAGTAACTCTAACAGTAGCCAAACCAAGGCCACAGACCAATTGTGAAGAAGGCCATCAATTGCTACTATTGAGCTTGAAGAAAATTAGAACAATTCCCCAAGAGCCAAAATATGACCTTGAGGATATCCCACCTGATTCTTGAGATGTCAAGAATAGATTTGAACCCCTGGACTCTAATGACAGAAGACCTGACTAACTGTGGGGTAACATCAATTATATCATACATGATGATGTCAAAAAGGTCATTAAAAAAACTGACAAGAAAGACAGGCCAGGGTAGATATTAGAAGAGATTCTGAAGCAGGCTCTTGACCAAGGAGCAGCTAAACCAAACAGAAGCAATGAAGAAGTGCAAGAGCTAAACCCAAAATGTCAAAGGGCAGGTGAGAAGACAAAGTACAGAACGATACTTAAAATTGGGTTCCAGACATGAATGGAAAATGTACTGAAGATGACTTCCAGGTGGCCAGCAATGAAATGAAAAAATGCTCGTGTTCATTGGCCATCCGAGAAAACAAATGAAAACAACAAAGGGATACCTCCTCTCACTGACACTGCCAGGACAATTCAAGACGACAGAAAATAATCAATGCTGCTGAGGATGTAGAGAGATTGGAATGCTGGTCTATTGCCGGTGGGATTGCAGAACTGTACAAACGTTAGGGGGAAATCATGACACTTTCTTAAACAAATGCGGAAACAAATCCCTTAGGGTCTTCCCATCTCCCTACTTGGTGTATTCCCTAAGGAAACGAAGAACAAAACACAAATACACATATTCACACCCATGCTTGGTGCAGCAATTCTGGAAGAGCAAACAGGTAGGAATCCATCAAAATAGTGGAGGACATTTTGCTCAGCAAATTTAGTAACTTTCTTATAGGTAAATACTTCCATGAGACCATTATTATAAATGGAAAATGGTTTTTACACCAAAGGAAAATATTTGGAGACTATTATGAGGTCAGGGGCAGAGGGAGGAGGAAACAAGGCTGGTGGTTTGGAATCCCTGACCTTGCCCTTCGCAGCCCAATGCTTAAGCACTACGCCTCGAGGAACCCTGGTGGCTCAGTGGTCGAGAGATCTTGTGCAGAATACTCGGTGGGTTTCTTGACTGCTGCTTCCATGAGCATTGATTGTGGATTCAAGCAAGATTAAATACTTGATGTTATCTGTCCGGTTATGAGGGTTTCCTTTACAGTGTATTGAACTTCATCCTAAGGCTGCAATCTTTGAGCTTCCTCAGCAAGTGTGTCAAGTCCACCCGTCATTTAGCAAGGAAAGCTGTGTCATCTACATATTGCTAACCTGTTAATACACCTTGAAAACCTTATGCTTCATTCTTCTTCAAATAGTCCAAATTTCAGCATTATCTGCTCAGCACGCAGACTGAATGCATATGGTGAAAGGGCACAGCCAAGACGCACACCTTCTTGATTTTAAATGACTCCGTATCCCTTTGTTTCATTCCAATGATGGTCTCTTGGTCCATGTACAGATTCCACATGAGCAGAATGACGTGTTCTGGAGTTCCCATTCTTCTCATTCTCGATGGTGTCCATAGTTTGTAGGATCCACACTAGGGTGACCTTTGCATAGTCAATCAAACACAAGTAGACATCTTTCGGGTATTCTTTGTGTTCAGCCAAGATTAATCTGTTGTTGGCAATAATATGTCTCTTGCCATGTGTTCTTCTGAATCTGGTTTGAATTATTGGCAGCATATTACTGATGTACTACTGTAATTGTTGTTGAGTTGCCTTCAGCAACCTTTATATTCATGTGATACTAATAATATTATTTGATAATTTTCACCTTTCTTTGGATTGCGTACAGATATGGATCTCTTCTAGTCAGTGGACTAGATGGCTGTCTTCTAGATTTCTTGACTTAAGCAAGTGAGAGCTTCTAGTACCTCAACTTTTGTTGAAACATTTCAATTGGTTTTTCCACCAGTTCTTGGAGCCTTGTTTAACAATACTGCCTTTGCTGCAGCTAGGACTTCTTCCGTTAGTACCACTGGCTCTTGATCATATGCCACCTCTTGGAAGTATTGAATATCGACCAGTTCTTTCTGGCACAGTAACTGTATTCCTTCCTTCTTCTATTGATGCTTCCTGCATTGTTTAAGAACCTTTGTTCTCTGTTAACTCACCCAACTTACCAGGCTGGAAATTATGCTTTCATGCTTCTTAAACTCCAGTGTTTCCCAATATCAAGGTTACTGAACTCCCCAGTGTTAAGGAAACTGACAACTCAAAAGGGATAAGAAGTGGAAATGTCAATTCTTTTGTGAGAGTGATCAGACAATGTTAAGGTGAAGAGATTGGTGTCTAGTCTGGATTGGTCTGGTGGAATGAGTCAATGTCTTCAGTTTTTTAGTAAATTACTAGCATGCTATTTATTACTTTGTTCATACTCCAGAGTTCTTAAAATAATAATAATAATATACTATTGTATTCTCTAATGCTTTGGGAAGCAAAGAACAGAAAACTCAACTGACATGGACCTAAGACATAAATACATTTATTATTCACTTAAGAAGAAACTTGGAACTACATAGAACATGCTGATTCGGTAGCTACGTGATCTCGTCAAGCATAGTATTGACAATGCAGCAAACATCCATTGAGTGTCTGCTGGGGCTTACTCCATGAACCCCATCTGTGGATACAAAAACAAATCTGACTCTTCGCTAGAAGAGAGAATCAATTAAAAAAATAGCTGGGTTTCATGAACACATCACCGAAATCTATAAAAGAGCCCCACCCCCTGGCTAAATCTGCATGTTTCATTTCTATCGTGTGCTTTGTAACTGTTGTTCGGCGGCAGTAGCAGAGCGGGTCATCCATTGCACCTGCAATAGTTCAGGCTCATTATGTTTGCTCCTCTGTTTCTATCCCTTCAATGTGCTATTCTTATCCCACTTCCTGCCAGTGTTTTCTGGTTCCACTCCTCCCTCTTTTCTAATCCTGTGTCCCGGGCAAATATCATATCTTATCATGGCTGGTTAGCCGGACATGGACGTGAGTTCAGTTTCAGACATGTAAAGTGACAAACTAAAGGCTTGGGGGTTCTGCCACTCTACCTAACCAATCATCTTGATCTCCTCTATAATTTTGAGTTCTGGTATATATTTTTCTTCCACGCTACCCAGAAGTTTCTAGTTCAATCCTTTTCAGAGCAGTTGGTAGTGGTAGGCAGACACCACCCTTTAGTTCTTCTGGTCTCGGGCTGTGGAGATGCGGGGGGCTGTGAGGTTCATGAGTCCACTGGAGTAAATGGTCTCAGGTCTCTTTTGATTTTCATCACTCTTCTTTCTTCCGCATGGGGAAAGACACATGTTGGCCCTGTAGATGGCTGCTCACTGGCTCTTAAGACCCTCTAAAGCTACTCCCCAGGTTTTCTATTTAGACTCCCTCGCCTGCTGTTAAGGATGGTGCAGGACTGAGCAGGAGTACGGAGGGTCCCTGTGAGTTAGAACTGATCCACCACGTGCAACCGCAACAACAGGTTATTGTCAAATGCACACACGTCATCGGTTTTTTTTATGCTGTGTATTATGAGCAAGGTCAACAATCCTAACAAGGTTTCGCTTTGTTTTTTCCTGATACAGGTGACAGATCATGCAGGTGGTAAACACATCATTGCCCATTTCCATGAATGGCAGGCTGGAACTGGACTGATCCTTTCCCGAGCCCGGAAACTTCCTATTGCCACAATATTTACCACCCACGCAACTCTGCTGGGGAGATATCTATGTGCAGCAAATATTGATTTCTACAACCAGCTGGATAAGGTAAATAGTCCCTCCTTCCCCAACCCCCTGCCTCCCCCAGACATTCTAGCTGATGCTTGAAGCTCAAGGATGAGAAGTATTGATCGTTGTCTTTCATCTCCCAGCCAGATGTCAGAAATGCCCTTTTCATTCATCAATATTCATGGCCAAGCTTCTCCTGGGATGACAGGTGGCTCGTCCTTTGTCTAACTTTATTGAGAGTGCAGTAAATTAGACTTTAGTGTTGAAAAGTATTATTTTTGTCCTTCTGTGAAGCACTCAATCCTTCCCTTTGGATCATGAGGGAAGAATGCAGGGGACGGAAATCAAATGTCATGAGCAAAAGTCTGGGCTCTTTCCTTCCGGCTTGGCAATGCTATGAAGACTGCAAAGCTACATTTATCTTTGAGACGTAGAGAAGACCCCTGGAGAACAGGGATCCCAGGCATGTAAACATATACATCTATGAGAAGTAGAGAAGACCCCTGGAGAACAGGGATCCCAGGCATGTAAACATATACATCTATGAGACGTAGAGAAGACTCCTGGAGAACAGGGATCCCAGGCATGTAAACATATACATCTATGAGATGTAGAGAAGACCCCTGGAGAACAGGGATCCCAGGCATGTAAACATATACATCTATGAGATGTAGAGAAGACCCCTGGAGAACAGGGATCCCAGGCATGTAAACATATACATCTATGAGACGTAGAGAAGACCCCTGGAGAACAGGGATCCCAGGCATGTAAACATATACATCTATGAGACGTAGAGAAGACCCCTGGAGAACAGGGATCCTAGGCATGTAAACATATACTGGGA
The DNA here is from genome assembly GCF_050624435.1 of Tenrec ecaudatus. Classification (NCBI taxonomy): domain Eukaryota; kingdom Metazoa; phylum Chordata; class Mammalia; order Afrosoricida; family Tenrecidae; genus Tenrec; species Tenrec ecaudatus. The sequence goes on from NC_134535.1 coordinate 110,133,611, forward strand.
ACCTCCGTTGCTCTCCATCCTCCCATTGACTAACTGATTGGCAGCCACAGTAGAAATTTATGGGTCAGATTTCTTCTGTTATGGCAATCTGCAGGTGTAGAGAGAGATTTTGGGGGAAGGGGTGAAGGTAAAAGCTATTGAAAGGATGTAGATCCTTGGTGATGATTGTGTTTGTTCATCACAGAAGAGTATCCAAATCCATGACTCAATATCATTTAATTTAGTCTTCCTCTGCATTTCCCTCATTTGAGCTTAATTATTATATGCATGTCACTTATAATAATGTCAATAATACTGCAAAGCATTTTTGAGCATCACAGATTTGTGACCTTTGTAGATTTGATATCTGTATAGGATTCCTCTTTGCTCTCAGTAAAATTATGAAGACAGCAAGTTCATTTCAAAAATCGTTTAGAAATTCTCATTTGAGAATTTCTAGAATTCTATAAAACAGAACAAAGTGTGTGTAATGTATGAATAATAATCAGATACTCCAGTTAAAAGTTATACTACTACCCCAAAGATACTTAGAGTACAAGGAAGGTTCTGGAACAACATTAACATTTATAAAGTAATAAGCACAGATTACAGATTCCACTCTTGCACCTACTTTTAAGACTATTTTGTATGTAAGTAAAAAATTTAGGTACAGCTCATAAGTAATGTCAGGTTGTCAATTTTTTGTCTTTGTATATAATATAGAGTGTACCTTTCTAAAACTAACAACAAAAAATTATAATGAAAATATCCAAAGAGCAAGAACGCTCTGTGATTGTAGCGAAGTGAAGGAACCTTCATATTTCAATAGCTAAGCATTCAGCTGCTCAGCAAAACTCCATGGGAGAAGAATGTGGCATTTTTCCTCCATAACAATTACAGCCTTAGAAACCCTGTGCAGGGTGGGGTGGAGGCAATTCTGCACTGTCCTGTACAGTCACTACGAGCTGAAATCAACTCCTCAGATACGGGTGTAGAGAAGTGGAAATGTCATTTCCTTAGGAGATTAAAAAAACATTTTAAAGATAATCTTATTGGTGGTAAAAAACATTTTGGAAGCAGAAATAGTGTAAACAGATTTGTTATAATCCTAAGTAATAGATTTTTAAAATCATCTTTCTTCTTTGGTAATAAAATGTCACACAGCCTCCAGTAAAAACATCATCTGTTGTTTTGAGTGGTAGAAGGTTCGGTGTAAGCAAAAATATGTTTCTTTCTTTCAACAGTTTGACATAGACAAAGAGGCCGGGGAAAGGCAAATTTACCATCGATACTGCATGGAGCGAGCCTCTGTGCACTGTGCACACGTATTCACCACTGTTTCTGAAATAACAGCAATAGAAGCAGAACACATGCTGAAAAGAAAGCCTGGTAATTATTACTCCTGAGTTGGTCACTAAATTTTTAGGTCCAAAAGACATTAGGGTATAAGGATTTTGTTTTCTTGGCATTCACAATTGCGGCCCAAATCTTTACACACATTTTAAGAAGGGGATTTACATTTCAGTTCATCAACCTTATGTTCAACAGTTTAAACTACTTATCAAACGCTCCAGTAATTTACCCTTCCCCTACTCCTTGATTTCTCTTCTCCACGTTTGATTTCCAAATTTCAGCAGCTTTGCATTGAACCAATAGTAAACTAGATCTGGAACATAGTTCAGTGGTCAATCTATGCTTGAAGTGGCCTCCCTAGAAACTGAGATGTCGTAATGACTTGATGTGTATAAGCAAACGGAAATGACTCTTCCCTTTTAAGAAAATGGAAGCCAAAAAAAATATCAGAAATCGGTGCGCCACAACCCCAGTCCTACGTTTATGGCATTGTCTCGCTCGTCTTGTTGAGTAGACTCCTATTGTTTTCCGTCTCCCCAAGCTTTCCTTGCACTGTTTTTGAACACTACCCACTACCCAACCAGTTGTTTCAGTAGGACCAAACTCAAACTCACAGTCATCAAGTTGATGTCCTTCTAGGACAGGGTAGCGCTGTCCCTGTGACTTTCCTGGACTGTAACTCTTCCCTAGAGTAGAAAGCCCTACCTTTCTCCCTCAGGGTACCTGGTGGTTTGGAACTGGCTGACCTTGTGGCTAGCAGCCCAAAGCATAACTAGTAAGCCACCAGAATTCCTTATCAATAGGCAGGGGCATGTTTATAAAACAAGAGTTGGTTACAGTTGATGATTCATAGTTACTACTTCCACAACCCACGTACATTCAGGTTCCCCAACCCCAAGCATAGACCTGAATTTACTCTTTCAAAATTTACCATAAAAAAAAAATGCTCCTTCACATTCCTGGTCATTCAAAGCAATAGACACTTTGATCATTCCCTTGCCTTTGTGACACTACACATTCCAAATTTTCCCCAACATCATTCTTCTTTCAGGAACCGAACTCAATGTCAATGAACAGATTCAGACTCATAGTGATACCGTAGGACAGAGTCAAACTGCCCCTGTGGGTTTCTGACACTGTAACTCATTACAGTAGGAAAAAATCTCATCTTTCCCCTATGGAATGGCCATTGGTTTTGAACTGGTGTCCTTGTGGTTAGCATTCCAACTCATCACCCACTATACCACCAGGGCTCCCATGGTTCTCCATAAGTGCTTTAAATGCACGACTTCCCTCTGCTTTTGAAGTGGGCATTCTCCAAGCATATGTTCTGAATCTCGTTTCTAGGCACATTTTCTTTAATTCCTTCTTTCTTAGGAAGTTAACTTCAGAATCAAGGTAGGAGGCACAGGCTTTGTGTTAGAATGCCCGAATTCACTGTCAAAATGATTTTTGTGATATTTAACAAGCTATATAATATTATACATATTATTTAAACTCTTATTGCCTTGTGTTAGATAAGGCTAATAATCTGTCTCTTAGCCGGAATTATTATAATGATTAAAATAATAAAACATGGAAAGAGCTCAAACCAGTGTCTAGTCAATTGTAAGGGTTTAAAACCCGTCAATGAATATTATTTTGAATGGATCGTGGCCTTGCCTTTCCCCAGCTCTTGTCTGTCTAGTAGCACGTGAGCTAGTTTCCTTGGATGTTTTTGCTGTTGCTAGAACTTTAAACACTGCAATCTACTACTCTTCTAACTAGGGACAGACGCGTGTGGTAGGTCTAACTGCAATTGTGAAACCTCTGGACGCTTTGTGGTTTAAGAAGGGCAGTGAACTTTAGTAGATAAATAAACATTAAAATGTTCCTGAGCGCATTGGGGTGGGGACAGCATTATGATGACATGTTGCTATGAGTTTATCTTCTCCAATGAGAATTTTAACCACAGCTGCAGTGCTGCGGGCAAAGGTCTTGAACAAATGCTGGGTAAAATCTCCCCATGGCAACTGCCAATGAGACAAAGATTTTAAATCATGTTACTGTGAAGTGGCACAGGTCTGTTTTTTACTTGTTGAACTTTTATCGGACTCAGACTCACTTCTGATATTGTAAAAATGACATTTTGTATCAGATGCTGGTGAAAAAGCCATATTATAAATTTGCTGACTATAGACATTTCAATACAACATTTACCATGAAACTTGAAAATAATAAACTTCGAAGTGATCCCTCTATTAAAAACCTACCTCTTATGGCAGCAAAAAATAAAATCTTTGTAATTAGTATAGTTAATTACAAAAAATGAAAAAGGAAAATGAAACTATGGAAGAAAATTTTAAAACATATAGCCCTATTACAGTTAATATTTGATGTGTAGCCTTCTTTATTCCTTTCTGTGCACAATGCACACTTGCTAAATAAGATCACTCTTGTTGCTTGCCCTTTTATTGTATTTCTTTAAACAGCTTTATTAGGACATATTTCATGTATCATACATTTCAATAGTTTGGTCACACTAATGAGATTTGTGCAGTCATCTCCATAATCTTAGAACCTTTACTTCCTTCTTGTACCCTTCTCATCAGCCCTTCATAGCTCTATCCATCCTGGATTTCAGAAAAATATAGAAAACAAAATACAGAAAAATGAAACATTTTTAAAAGCCGCTGCACCCTGCATGATAGCTAGGTTAATCATATCTCTGATCTGTGGGCAGAGGGGATTCACTGGCACCTCAATTCATGTGTGGACTGTAAGAATGGGTCTTGGGCTCCCACTGAATATCGAAGCCTCTGAATATCGAAGATCAGTTATTCACAATTGAAGCTCTGATGCCATTCCCTCTTTCAGGTTAAGATTTTTATCATTCACCATCCTGCGATCACACAGGGTGATGTGCTGCTTATGTGTGGGCCCAGTTGACGCCTCACTCAGATGGCTGCTTGGTCACATATAAGCCTTTAAGATCTCAGCCATTATTCTTTCTAATAACAGAACACCATCTAGTTTCTTCACTAAACTTTGTGATAGCACCAATATCTTCAATGATATCTTCATGAATGTACCTTTTAAAAATTCTTACCAGCACATTGTTAACCCATATACTTAAATAGTATAATTTTAAGTGACCAAAAGGAAATGAATTGTATGAATGTATAAATATGCTGATGGATATATAAAATAAGTATTAAAAGTTAATGTCAATTAGTATCTTGATGAATAGCATGACAGCTAAACTTATACATATATTGTGTCATATCGTTTGGAAAAATCTTAGAAGTAAAACTCCTCTCTCAAAACTGTGCATGCTTTCGATCCTATTCAATATATATAATGATCAGTTTTCAAAATATTGTATAAGTACACTTTTGCACATTTGGCAAAAAACTGTAAGGTGAGTCATCAATTTCTTATTTAGCTATTTGAAGCCCTTCTTGAGCAAGTGTGTTAGTTTACTTAATTAGACCATTCATTTTAGGACATAGATTTTTTTTCTTTTTAAGTGTGTAGGATATATCTTCTAAATTTTCACATATCTCATTGTTTTCTATTACCTCTGGGCATTGTAGCGATGTGGCACAGCGGACAGCGTATGAACTCCAGAATTAAACCGCCCTGTTTCTAAATCCTCCTTGGCAACAATAATATTCGCAGGGTGTAAGAATGAAATTTCTCAGATGTCTTGGGATTACTCAGTCAACCACAGCTTTGGTTTTTATTTTACTTCTGTTTTTACTTCTATTAAATGGAATAGCCTGTGTATTCAACTGAGCAAGTACTCTAAGTTGTCATTATATTTCCTATCACAGACTAATATTCTGGAAAACCAAGGATGCCTCTCTTCTGTAATGATAAAAGCTTTGGGACAGAATGAGTCAGTTATGTATTTGCCATAAGACATACCTTTCCAATTTCCCCAAATCCCCTGTACATTTGGTTGCAATGAGATAACAAGCGGTAGTGTCGTGCATTGTCTAAGGCAACATACCTGCAGTGTGGGGTCTGCTTCCAGTCACCAGCCATGTGACCTTGCCAGGTCGCTGACTCAATTCTCACCTCAGAAAGTGTGGATAATAGGAGCACCTACTCCCAAGGTTGCTTCAAGACCTAAAATAGCTACATTGGGAAGCGCTTGGAATAGCACCTGGTGAATAATAAGCCACTGAATATAACAGGAGCAGTCAGGATCATTTCAATCAATTCACCGGCCACAGTTAATTTGATCAGAGATTCCTAATACCGTCTCAACCTGAAGACTGAGAAGTTTATATATATGAATGAGGACCTATATATATATATATTACATAATATATATATATATATAACTATATATATTTCTATGGGAATGAGGACCTAGAACTATTAATAGACATCTAACTTCATAGTGTTTTCTAGAATGGCCCCTTCTCAGAAGACATCGTGTTGATGATTTTGCTTTGCTTTTCTAGACGTGGTTACTCCAAATGGCTTGAATGTTAAGAAATTTTCAGCAGTCCACGAGTTTCAAAATCTACACGCCACGTACAAGGCCAGGATCCAAGATTTCGTTCGAGGTCATTTCTATGGGTATGATTTTCCCTATTTTTTTAAAGCACATGCTTTTAGTGGTGATCTTTAGTAAAGAGTAACCAGGGCTGACATGGTCAATGTTTGTCTTTCCCAGCCCCTTTAGTACTTTAGCTGAAATCCATGTGTACATTTTTCTGTTGCTGTTTTACTTCACTTGAAACTGTTTTGTTTTATTATAGTCATCTTGACTTTGATCTTGAAAAGACTTTGTTCCTTTTCATTGCGGGGAGGTATGAATTTTCGAACAAAGGAGCTGACATCTTCCTCGAATCTTTATCCAGGCTAAATTTCCTGCTCAGGGTAAGGAAACTCTGCCACATGGTAAAATGCTTTTGTAGAAGGAAGTGAAGAACATTGTGGCTACTTAAGTAGTTTTCAATATAATTCATGGTTGTAATATCTTAAGGCAATAACCCAATTCTAAAAATGACTTCTGGCTTTGAAATTACTAATTAAAGCTACCACATTGTGCAGATATACATGCATATTTAATCATGTTATCAAGGGTATATTTTAAGAGTCCTATAGGCTTACCAATTTAGATATCCTGTGTTGGGGTTTGGGGCTGCTGACCAAGGTCAGCGGCTGCAGTTCAGTCGCCACTGTCCAGGGAAAAGAAGAGGCTCCCGTAAAGAGGTGAGCCTTGAAAACCCACGCGGACAGTTGGACTCCTCCCAGGTGCCTATGAGTCGAAATCAACTAGATGACAGTAAGTCTCGCCATTTTCAAGAAACTATTCTAACATCCTTTGCAACCGCAATTTATTGACACTTCTAGCCAACTGTAATATAAAAAATAGAGAAATCAATCCAGTGAGAAAAAAGGTCACTTTTTAACTGATAAAGTCTACACTAGGAGATGTAGCTTGGACAAATGGACTTGCGAATGCTGACCCTCGCATTAGACTTGCCCATGCAATCACGGGCAGGTAGCTCTGGGCACTGCCATTATCCCCTGACCCAAAACGGGTGTCCATCGTGACATGTACCACAGGACTGGCAGTCCAAGTACCAGAGCCTCTGGCCTCCATAGGACGCCTGTTTCTTTCAAGCATAGCAACTACCCTTCTTGCCTGAAAAAAGAAAATCTGAGACAGATCAGGGAATATTCTAAAAAAAAAAAAATTCCACAAAAGCATTTCTTCTTCGAATAATGTTGAGTTTTGTTTTTACTCAGGAAGATCGAAGTTAAAACGAGTCCTCAACTAATTGAGTAATAAAATAAACACCAAATAACGTTACCATGGAGAAGGTACCAGAGCATAGCTACTGACTGATGTTATTGGCTTACAGAATAATCACATAGAAATATAAAATAATAACAGTGAAACACTCAAAGGAGACCAGTGTAGAATTTAAGTCTTACAGAAATACCAAAAATATGCTTAATTTCCGGATTTCTATGGGAGGCTTAAAATTTGTTTCTTGAACATAGATTTATTTTTAAACATTTTATTTGGGGCTCATACAACTCTTATCACAATCCATACATATACATACATCAATTGTATAAAGCACATCTGTACATTCTTTTCCCTAATCATTTTCTTTTTTTCTCCTCTTTTCTTTTTTTACATTTTATTAGGGGCTCATACAACTCTTATCACAATCCATACATATACATACATCAATTGTATAAAGCACATCCGCACATTCCCTGCCCCAATCATTCTCAAAGCATTTGCTCTCCACTTAAGCCCTTTGCATCAGGTCCTCTTTTTCCCCCCCTCCCTCCCGCTCCCCCCTCCCTCATGTGCCCTTGGTAATTTATACATTGTTATTTTGTCATATCTTGCCCTATCCGGAGTCTCCCTTCCCCCCCTTCTCTGCCGTCCATCTCCCAGGGAGGAGGTCACATGTGGATCCTTGTAATCAGTTCCTCCTTTCCAACCCACTCATAGATTTATTTTTAACTGAGAGCAGATATTATGTATGACAAGCACGGTTTTCAAAATTCGCTAAAATTAATAAAAATGAAATATGTAAATAAAAAGGAAGATGATGTAATAGGATTGCATAGTAGAAAATTATTTTTAAGTAGAATAATATTATCTGATAAATTTGTATCTCAATATTTTTAAATGTTTATTTTCAGTAAGCTTCATAGTTTTACATAACTTTGCATCATGCTTAGTGGCATTGTGACTAAATTTATATATACTATTAATAAATATTTGATTTATTTTTAGATGTGAAAGAAAAGCCTCTATCATTTTTTCAGACACCAAAAATAATTAAGATACCTGCAGAAATTAAAAGAAAGCATAACTTTCCATAGAGTATATGTATTCTTTTGTAACACAATAACTACTCCTGTTTCCTAGTCTAAGACTTCCATAGATTTCCTGAATGGAATGTCAGACTATAGAGATCAGAGACCACACAGCAGATGGCAAAGTATCTCACCTGAAAAATAGTCAACTGTTTCCAAAGTGGATGAGCCATTCATCTGCTTATGGATTTAAATGAATTTATGTTTTTATTCCTACAGCTGCTTAATAAGTTATTTCCTTATGAAAGTTACTAGGTCAGTGGTATTTTGAGGATGAGAAAAGAAAAAAATATAAATTTTAGAGTTAGAAAACACCAGTTTAAACTGTATTTTAAGCATTCAGCCCAGGTTCTACCAAACCAAGAAACATTTTCCAGTTGAGCTAGAAATATTAGGGATGGAAAACAAAGTGCAATGCCAAGTAAATAGAGTAATATACCTGAAAACAGTAAAAAAAAGAAAGAACAAATAGAATTAACCACAACTAAATTACTCATTACATGTCTAATGTGAAATTTTCAAGAACAAATCTTGCTCTTGTAACATTAATTTCCATTTATGTATTTTGTTTGTTTTATTATAATTGAAAAATGATTATCGTAACAGCAACTGGATTATAGATTTTAGATTACTAACCTCATGACAATGTTTTCTGTCTATTCAAATTTTCAAATGGAGCAATTGAAACTGCAAGCCAGATTTAAATGTAAAATTTTCAGAAAGGGAACACAGGTATAATTTTTTCTATAAATCACAAATCAGTATTCTTTTTCTCTAAAGATACTTAAAATCACTATTTTTCCAACGTTCAAGTTCATGTGGGTGCGGTTTATTTTATCTTTGATGGCTGACACCGCTGTTTTCTAATCCTTCCTCAGATGCATAAAAGTGACGTCACAGTGGTGGTGTTTTTCATCATGCCTGCCAAGACCAATAATTTCAATGTGGAAACCCTGAAAGGACAAGCAGTGCGCAAACAGCTGTGGTAAGCTCACGCCTCGTGAATGCCCTCCAGCCAAAACTATAAAGGGATACATGTTTCTAAGTGAATGATTTCTGGCATATCTTCATGAACTTTGTTTTTCAGGGTTATTTTAGCTAATTGCTGCAGTCTTCCTTCTGTTACTTTATTCTATTATGTAATATCGACAAAACTGTGTAACTATAAAAAATAATATAAACTGGGGGGGGGGCGGCGGGAAGAACCCTTTGGAATATGTCTCCATGGAGGAAGAAGAAAACTAAATGCCTCTGTAGAACCCTTTAAAGATAGATTGTGTATAGTCTTTTGAACCTTGTACTGGGGATATTTTCAAACCGATGCAAAAGAGGTTAGTACAATGATCTCTGAATAAGAGACCTCACCTAGATCCCATAAATATCAACCAATTACTCATTTTATCTACATTGCTGCCTACTTCTTCCTCCTCCCCTCCGCTCCTACCCCTGATTGTTTTAAGCAAAAGTGGGGTTGAATCTGCAGATCTCTGGGTGCAGGTGTTCTGCTGCCTGAGCTTTAGGGGTTCTCACCCACAGTCTGAGTTAAACAGAACAATTACGGAAGAGGCAATGCAAAAGAGAGCCGAGTCTGCTCAAAGAACACCCGGGCGAAACAGCAGCACGATCAGAACAGATGCAGATGAAAACTTATGGCACTATTTTCACTGATTAAATGATAAATCTTCCTGTTTCCACTAGGGACATTGCACATTCTGTGAAGGAAAAGTTTGGAAAGAAACTCTATGATTCATTATTAAGGCAAGTGCTTAGAATACTTAGCACACAACATGCAGGACTTTATTATTCAAACTTAACAGGTCAAGCTCTATGTTTATTTTGCTCTAAATATGAAAATGGAAAATATTTGAAGATGTGTTTAGTCGTGTTTCCATATTTCATCATTCGTTTGAGAAATACTTAATAGATTGTTCAAATGAGAAGGCTTTCATATAGAAAAAGATTCTAATTCGTTCAGAATCACATTAAGAGCTTATATCATAATCTGAAGCTGAAGGAGATTTCATGAGATTTTAAATATATAGATTTTTTGACTTAAAATATATGTTGTCTTAAAATATATATTAAATTCACATTAGCACTTCTTTACTTAATTATTAATAAAGCATATATTAATATTATATTTTACATGGTTTCAAAATTTGTGGAAAATTTGTATTATCATTTAATTCTTTATTTTCATGAACTTTGTAAAACCCTGTATATATTTGTTAAAGGATGAAGAAAAAATTGGACTGTCTTCTGATCCATGGTAGAAGGTGGTCACCATTTACTTTTCACCTATTTAGATATGTTATGGGCACTTTAGAGTATAATAATCAAAAGTAAATAGAATATGATAGTGTCCTCTTGATGTTCAGCATTTAATTTTTAATATTAAGGGTTTTTTATGTTGTACTATCAAATTTATCCACATAGTATAAAATTTTGCATTTCATTAGAAAACTATATTTGTTTTAATATTCACTGTGTGTGTATGTGTGAAAATCCAATTATCAACTTTATTCAGTAATCATTACTATGGTTTATTCACACCTGAACTACACAATTACAGAGGCATTTCCAAGTTGAGTTGAGTTGATGGTGGACAACCTCTAAAGGCAATTGACTGGTGGGTGAACTGTCATAGATCTCTCCATGAAACAAAGCTGACCCACTACTCTGTATTTACTTTTAGACTAATTTGTCTTAACATAAAAACTGAGCAGAAAGAACAGAAAATCCTTATGATCCTCTTGGCCCTCCTCCTAGTGCATTCTATTTAACATCTTCCTTTCTAGTATATTATAATAAAGAAATGTATAGTATAATACTATATTGTGTTATAATTAATAAAAACATGATATTAACTACATTATGCTTCACTGGCACAGTGGGCTGCACGTGAGGCTGCTTTGGAAAGGCCAGCATTCGAAACAGCCAGCTGCTTCTCAGGAAAAGACAAGACTTTCAGTCCTTGAAAGATTGACAGTTTCCGAAAGCCACAGGGGCAGTTCTCCTCTGTCCTGTAGCGTCACTCTGGGTCAGGATTGACTCAGTGGCAGTGGGTTTGTTTGAGCATCACAAAAAGTAAGAGAATGACCAAAGTGTACATTGCCTTCGATCAGGAATATGAAGGAGCATTAAAAAATAAATGTATTGACTCAGTTGCGTAGTCCTATGAGTTTTGACAAATGCGTGATGTCATGGGTCCATCACTACAATGTCACACAGAATATTTCACTATTCTAAAAATTCACCTATTAAAAGGGATCCAGGGTAGTGGAGTGGTTACATGCTCAGCTTCTAACCGAAAAGTCCGTGGTGCAAACCCCACAAAGGAGAAGGGTGGAGCAGATCACTTCTGTATTTACAGCCTCGGAAACCCTACGGAAGTGCTTTTCTACTCTGTCCTGTACTGCTACTCAGCACGGTAGGAATCAATGTTATTGTACAACAAATTGGCATTACGCACAAAATGGGGAAGGCTACAGCATTACAAAACCACCAATGACATCACAACAACACTGCTATTTTACGTCATTACATACGTCCTCAGCCAAACCACTGAGAACCGGGTCCCAGTCAAGTTGACACATAATCTCAGCCATCACGGTCAGCATGAATCTTGCCCGAACTGTGGTGTTCATTGCTGCCACGTATATTTAGTTGATGGGCAAAATAGTCAGAGTTTTTTCTATTTCTGTATGTCTGAAATGTCAGCTGGGGAAGAGATGTCATCTTTATCTCCTTTCCCTCTCTGGCATCCTGATATCGTCACTTGCTCTATAATTTCATCTTGCAACTTCTATGACTTTTCGTAGCTGCGATCCCAGTAATTTCGAATGAAAATATTTCCTTCTACATTTGCTTTTAACATGCTGCTAATCATTTTGTCATACGGGAACACTGCATTATATTATGAACATCTATTTTTCTGCAGAGGGGAAATGCCTGACATAAGCAATATTCTGGATCGCGATGATCTAACAATTATGAAAAGAGCCATCTTTTCAACTCAGGTAAGAAGAAAAAACAAGCTACTACTTCCCATAACTTTAATTCAGTGTTTTGATGTGAGAATTTGGGGATTTTTTTAATCCAAGAGCCAGAAAAGAGACTTCTACATATTCACTCAAATGACAAGTTTATATTTTCTCTTTCACGTGTGGTTCTGGGGCCTTTCTTACTGTGTCCTAAATCTTGTGGTTGCACAGTTTGGAATCAAATGAAGAATCAGATGCGTCTTGCAAAAACAGAAATCATACATTGCTCAGAAAGCGTCAAATGTTAGGTCGCAGTAGGACAGCATGGCTAACGTTTCGAAATCCATTGGTCTGACTGCAAGGAGGAAAGCTAAGCATGCGTCTTGCGCGTGTCCTAAAGCTCACAACGTAGCGGTCATCACAGCGAAGCAGGGTCACTGGGAGATGCCCATTAGGAGGGACAAGGAGGGTAACTCTTGTTGTGTCGAGATCTCAGAGCCTCTTTACACTTCAAGAAAGCCGCAGAAGCAGTCAGAGGCGAGGCCTTCCGTGCAGCGGCTGCAGAATAGAAACAGCTTCTAAGTATGCAAGGGAGCTCTTGCGCGCGTGATTTTCTTCTGCCCCACAAACTGCTTCTCATCATCATTAGTGCCATCTCAAAAGACTGAGAGAGCTTAAAGGTTGGAGGAAATGTTGCCAACGACCTCTGGGTGAAATGAGTCACTTATTAGTTCGCTCCACAAATTGACATTTCCTCCCCTGTGTTACTTCAGCGCCAGTCTTTGCCTCCGGTGACCACTCACAACATGACGGATGACTCCACAGATCCCATCCTCAGCACCATTCGGCGGATCGCCCTATTCAACAGCCGCACCGACAGGGTCAAGGTAGCCCGGGTGGTTTCCAAAGGACACTTCAAAATTATGTGAAATGTCTCTGGGGAGAATTTATTACAGACCACCCTTACTTGTTTAAGCATCTATCAGAAGCATTTTATATGATAATTCTAGAGAAAATTAATTCTACTTACTGTCTCGGGAAATTAGAATAGAATAAATACTTGGGAATTATTTTTTAAATTAAGAAATATTTATGGCTTTGAATCATAATTCTAGCATTTATTTTTATTGTACTACACTGCAGTAACCATAAAAATTACTAAATTTTAACAGATACAAGTAGATCTTATACATATTACTTGAATTAAAAACCAAATCAAACTTGTTATCATGGAGTCCATGCTGACTCATAGCGACTTCCTGTGGGGTTCTGAGGCTGCAACTGTTTACAGGAGCAGAAAGCCCAGTCTTTCTCCCACGGAGATGCTGGTGGTTTCAAACTGCCCACCATGCAGAACGCAGCCCACCGTGTAAGCACTATGCCACCAGGACCCCAGAGATTAATACAAATCATCTTTGTTTCTTCCCGAACTGCGAAATGTAAGGAATCATGTGAGAAGTTTTGTACTTCTGAGAAAGTGGCTAATGGGGGTTTTATGCAAGTTCTGTAAATGTAGTCATGCTTTTGACTCTTGATTGAGTTCTTACAACGACCAGGCAGAGTGGCAGTGGTTGAGGGGTTTTATACAATAAGACCGAATTCCTGCCCCTGTAGATCTTCGTCTTCTTGCCGAGAGCCCCCGTATTGTAGGCACTGTGCTCGGTTTCGGGAACCAGGGGGATATGTGAACAGAGCCCTGTTCAGCCCTACTCAATTCCATTGCACAGTCTTCCAGTCTAACTTGTCACCACTTTTATCGACCATTTCAGTGCTCTCACTTTCTGTTTTTACCTGTCACTTTAAGCAGGTAGCCTAACTGAGAATCCAATATAAGTGCCTCTCTTTGCTGCCCCTAACTTGTAGATTCTGACTGACTCTTACTTCTTTTCTTTCCAATTCTAAGGACTGTTCTGGGACCACATGTTTAAGAAACGTTCTTGTTGACCCTCGTTTATATATGTTTCTTCTTTAATACCAGGGCTTTCCCTTATTGTCTAATCAAGATGTTTTTGGCTTCTGTGAATGTTCTTTTGTTAGGTGATTCTGCACCCAGAGTTCTTATCCTCCACCAGCCCCTTATTACCCATGGATTATGAAGAGTTTGTCAGAGGCTGTCATCTTGGGGTGTTTCCATCATACTATGAACCCTGGGGCTATACTCCAGGTATGCAACATGCATATATTAAGATTTTTATTTTGAAACTTGCTTTTAAAATAATTGGGGGTCAGTCTATCTCAGGTTTCCATTTTATACTCTATAGGTCCTGATCGAAGAATAAGAACAAAGATTATGTAACTATACAGGGCTCTGGTTGAACATATATTAACGAGTAGGAGTTATTATCTCATTGCATTCCAAATAAAAGAACACTATCTAGTTCTTTCTAATGGTCTCTTCTATTCAAAAAATTGACTACAAATAGAGTTCATATGAGAAATATGATTAACAATATTGCTTTTAAAAATTTATTTCATAAGAATATTTTAAATACAAATTAATTGGGATGTTTAAGTTTTAATAGCTAATATATTCACATAGTTAAAGAAATATAGTATAAAAAAGATTTATAGTGAAGTTTTCTTTACTTCCTTATTCCTAAGAAAAAAAGTTAAAGAAAGGAACTTTAAATGTGAATGCAGTTTGTAGGTATTGTTCCATTTATATAGTTCCATCAAGAAGCTATCATCCCCTCGGTTTTTCTGCTTTTAAGAGTTTTATTGATATATATTTCAAATAATACATAATTCAATGATTTAACTATATTAGGAAATAATTTTCAACCATCACAATCAATATCAGAGCATATTCCTCATTCTTATATCATTTAGTAGCTCCTCACTCACCCTGCCCAACCTCCCCTGCTACAGCTGGATGAAACCATTAATCCAGATACTGCCTCTATAGAGTCACCCTTCTTGGATTTCATATTTTCAAAAACATAACAATAATCTAACAACAATAACAGAAGAAAACCTCAATTGAAATGAAAGAATGAAATAGTAATTGCTAGAAGAAATTTAAAATAGGTCAAAAAAGAGAACAAATTATAATGGGTTAAATTGTAATGTAATGACATTTTCACTAATCCATTTTGCGATGCACTCTGTCTGATAGCAAGACATCCCTGGGCAATGGTCAGAGGGAATTCGCTGGAGGCTTACTCCTCATGTTATCTTAAATTGCTAAGAGTATTTTTTGAGACACATAAAACACTCAGTTCATTAATGAATTTAATACTTTATTTCTGGTCCTCTTTCTATTGTTTCTGATGAGTAACAGAGTGGATTATCAGAAGCATATGGGGAAGGAGAGCACAAATCCAAATCCATGAGCGCCCGGGGAATGAGTGTTGGGTGAAGAAAATGCCGCACAACTAAAACCAGACCTTCCATCAAAACTGTTACTGTATAGGACAACGTTAAACCAAATTGTAAAAATGATGGGGCAGATACATCTAGGAAGTAAAGGCTCAAGGTATTTTAAAAGATGAGCTGAAGAGAAGCTTCAGGCTGAAACACCCTCATGTGAGAAGAAGCTGACAACTCCTATCCCAAGAGGATAGATGTGGGAGTCATTGGAATTTGATTCAAATGTTTTGCTTTGAGGGTTCCCAATAAATGGCAACTCCAGACTGCCATGCTCTGCTGTTTTTATACTCTCTGCCTTTTGATGACATGCCCACCTGGCATAGTTCTGCCTTTGTGAATGAGCACTATTGAAAGAGTTGCCTTATCGCCAACACACATCGCTTGTGAAAATAGTGCCTAGTCACCTAAGTAATTAATCTCTACAAATCAACAATTTATGTACTTTTATCTTTAAAAAAGTCATATATGTACACTTCCCTTCTCTCAACAGTGTTTTAAATTCTATACAATTCGCTAAATTAATAATAATATCAATGGAACTACCACATGCCCCATGGGATGGTTTATAATATTCCAGATAAAATGATAATTATATCTCTAAGATGAACTAGAGACACATATAAGTCATAAATGTATGAATGGATTTTAAGCTTGCCCTTAATCATAGCACAAATCTAAGAATATTTAGTTCTTGTGACCTGGCCCCACTGAATGCCTTCCTTCATGAAGAGATCACTGGGTGCCACTGCAAAGTGTGGTGAAGAAAGCAGATGGTGCCTGATTATCAGAAAGCATCGTGTCTGGGTTGTAAAGGCCTGTCTTCAAATAAGCAGTCATCTAAGTGAGATGTCTGCTAAGTCCACACAGAAGAAACACACCAGCCTATGTAATTCAAGATTGCAAGTAATAAAATAGCAACTCAGAGTTGTATTAGAGCCTAAAGTGTGAGCACCCAGTTTTCAGGAGGGTATGGGTGACAATGAAAGCACCAACTCCATTTGCAGGGGACTCGCGCGCTGGTGAGTCTCCTGAGGCAATGGACCAGGGACGGGAAGGGTCTATTATCAGATGGAGTGCATAGTAGGGGGGATCACTGTCATTATAGTTAGATTAAAATGTGATACCTTGTCATTTGATCTCCCTTTTGATTTGATACTTATTTGTTCCAGTTTTTAATATTTTGTATTTTCTTTTCAATTGAGACTTTCTGGGTTTTTTTCTTTTTTATTTTTGGGTTATTTGTTTGTTTTTGCTTGAATTTTGTATGCTTTTCTTTATATGAAATCCAGGATAGGCAAATCTATAGAGACAGCAACTGGATTTATCGTTTTTTAGGGGCATGGTGGAGGAGGGAGACCTCGCAACAAACGAGTACAAGGAAGAAGAAATGTCTTAAATTGATTGGGGTGATGATCACACCATGATTTTGAATATGATTGAACTACTGAAATGTATGATATGTGAATTATATGTCCATCGAATTATTAAAAATACTATTTTAAAAAGAGATGAGCAGAAGAGAAAATAAGTTTAAAGAATGCACTCATTCCCCACAAATCAACATGGTTAGGTTCAAAAGACCAGCTGGTTATGAAGAAGAAATTGATGTTATACAAAAATGGAGGATGACCACATCAGATCACAAAATAGAGATCCGAATATACCATTACACAACTGCCAAATTACATCATTATCTAACTGGCAAAACTCTGAGGATCATGGCCCAGTGGAGTTGACACACAACCTTAACCATGAGAGCCGTTACTCTCGCCTGTGCCCCAGCATTGGCCACTGCCTAACATTAGTCACTGATGTACAAAATGGTCAGGTCGTAGCTTTTTAAAATATTGTCATAAATTCAAAATGTCAGTTAATAAGATGGCCAATAAGTGAGCAGTAGGTGTAATCCATAGTGAATGAGTAATTCCCCATTTAAAATTAACTGAGTTGAGTTGGTCATTCTGTACCTAACCTTACATGGTTAGAGAAATAACACCTCTGATAGGATAAGTTTGGTTTTACCATATTAGATAGCTAATTTTTTTCAAATAATCCTAGATATGACTCATCTCAGAAAGTGTTCATTTAAGCCTGCATTTTGCGTTCTTAGAAAATCTGTTGAATATAAATAATGTTATGACATTAATGAATTTTACTGAGCTTACATAGGGACTGTACTTGATATTTACTAGATAGTGTGTTAATGAGTATTTAATAGGGAAAAAACATTTGTATACTTTCATGAAACCACCATTGAACTTGCATATGCATATTTGTACAAGATCCCACCCCTAGGGATTCTAAAAGGGCTGATAGTCCTTATCCATAGTCCCCTACCCTACTCCAAAAAGATTACTGCTCACAGGCTATTGAACTAAGCCAAGATGAAATACTTGCAGAGAACCAGGTAAGCCTATGGTCTGAGTGGCATGACTTTATGGATAATGGAAATGTTTGTATTCTTTAAATTCATCCCCATTAATCAATCAAGAGTGATTTTCTAATCAAATGTAAATTCTGCATGGTAATGCAGATATTCTTGATAACAATGTCTTTTTGAAAACATATATGTTTTCTGGAAAATAGGCTTCAAGTATCTTGGAGGGACCGAGAGACTATGAGCTCACTCAGCACCTGAGACACGTGGAAGGGAGAAATCAATAGTCTCCAAAACATACTTCACCTATTTCAAAAATCATCCCAAATACCAAGGGACACAGGCTGTGAATGATGCAAACATTCAAACCCAATGCTGTAACTTTGCTGTCTGGGGTTGTACGAAGCTTCAAGTCCCATCTCGACTGCTTCCCTGGCTCTGTGAGGCTGGGCAAGTTATTTAAATTCCCTGTGCCTTTATTTCTTCACTTGTAAAATGGGAATTATGATTACCTCATTTCATATGGTTGTTCAGAAGAGTAAATGAATTAATATCTATGGAGAGCTTAGGGCAGCATCTAGCACGAAGGTAACACCATACTTAGGGGGTGGCCTAGGGCTGTTTCACTAGAAACTCTGGTTATGGACGGGGCTGCTACCTGAAAGATCCCTAGTTCGAGACCACTAGCCAATGTGGTAGAAAGACATTTTAATTTCATAAAGTGCTACGGTCTCAGAAACCCACACGGGCAGTTTTACCCTGTCCTATAGGGTCACTCTGAGTCAGAATTGACAGGCTGGCAGTGAGAGGGCTAGTTTTACTGTTTCGAGTGCTGAAGGTGCTTATCTGAAGCCAAGCCTTGGTCTCTCTCTCGCAGCGGAATGCACTGTGATGGGCATCCCCAGCGTGACAACAAACCTTTCCGGCTTTGGCTGTTTCATGCAGGAGCACGTGGCTGATCCCACTGCCTACGGTGAGATTCTCATCCTGACATCGATCCTGGGAAGTGAGGCTGAATCAAAGAAAATGCAGTCTTTCTCACCTGAGGAGTAGTGAGGTTTAGCCAAAGAAACTCTCCTGATAGTTAAATTCGTGTTTATATATTTTTTGTTTGGTGGCTTCTGCATCGACGAGCTCATCAGCTGCCATAGGAGAAAGACAAGGCTGCTGCTCCCTGGAAATGAACAGTCTGGAAACTCAAAGGCGCAGGTCCATTCCACTCCAAAGGATGATTGTTATGAATCTGAGTCAGAGGGCAGGAAACTATGTAATACTATAGAAACTTAAAGATGTAGCTAAAAACTAGACAAAGCGTGCTGGGTTTGGGCAATGCTTCGTCCTATCTCCCTCCCCCTCTTTTTTTCTCACCATGAGCTTGGCCCTCTCGTGGATGCTATTAGCTAGCCATCCTAACCAAAGTTAGGGGTCCATGGAGTCTATTTCCATTCTAGCCAACCCCGTGTGCTTGAGTAGAACCACATTCCACAGCGTTTTCAGAGGCCGAGCTTTTGAAAATAGATTGCCAAACGTGTTTATCCCCAAGGGGCTCAGCGTGGACTTGAACTGCCAACGTTCAGTCCGTGTGCCCTTTGCACCACCCAGGGACCAGCAGGGTGTTTGAGTTCCGATATTGCTCCATGGTATTGCTCTGCAGGTCTGCCACACGCGCAGACATCACTTAAAGTGTTTAAGACGGCAGGGGACTGTGCCTGCCACCATCTAGTCTTTGCTGCCTCGCAGCAAGGTTAGATAGAATCGGGTGGAGTCTCTACCTATGAACATTGCCAGTTACCTTGCATCTTACTCAGTTGCACCCTCAAGCTTCCTCTCGCCTCAGGCTAAGGCCATGTTTCTCAGCCATGACTGCACAATGGGAGCACGGTGGAACTTGAAAAACACACAAAAACAAAAATCCCCGAAACTCCTATCCTGACTATGACTATGACTAAGGCCAATGCCATCAAGAATCACTGATCCAGGCTACCTCATTTTTGGCAGGACCTCCTTGGTGTCTTTATTGTTAGTTGTAAGCCATTAGAAAACTACAGAGAGGACATAGAACCTTGGAAGGAAACAGCAGAGGCAACATGAAGCGCGAGAGTGGGAAATGCTTGTGGTCTAAGTTCAGCTCAGAGAAATGCTGGAGAAAATGCTTCAGCGTGACATTCACCTGTCCTTTGACTTTTCTGCCTTTCAGGTATTTACATTGTTGACAGGCGCTTCTGCTCTCCAGACGATTCTTGCAACCAGCTGACCCAGTTTCTCTATGGATTTTGCAAACAATCACGCCGTCAAAGAATTATTCAGAGAAACAGAACGGAGAGGCTCTCCGATCTTCTGGACTGGAGATATTTAGGCAGAGTAAGCATGTGTGTTATGATCCCATAGGATCCTTTTCAAAAATTTCCTGGGATGTAAAGTGTTGATTCTAATTATAATCTGTAAGTCAACTTAATATCAAAAATGTTAAAATCTCAGTGATGTTTTCCTGTACCTTTGAACTTAATATGAGCTTGCAAAATCCTAAATCTGTATCTCCAGGTTTTAAGTCCGGCAAGATCTAGTACTAACCATGCTAGTTATTTTGACATCAGTTTCACGTGAGGTATTGCAGGCATGCACAAATGTTTCATGAAAAAGAGAATTGTCAAGGGAAAAGGTCCAACTTGAGTCATTCTACAGAGAGGATGGGATCATCTTAGTCTGTTACTTTGGGGGATGAGAGTCAAACTTATTGAAAATGAGAGGAGCAATAAACACCTCCTTAAAATGGTGTGGTCTGTTTGTAAACACCCATCTTAGCACGGCACGATTTAATACAAAATAATGGACGTTGCCTTCACGTATCTACTTACACACTGTGACACGCTCCTGTCTAAATGCTGAATGTTGCCATTTACTTAAGATCTCTACGCACTAGTGCCAGTGCTTGTCACAACACTAGATGATTAATTTTACTATCTCCATTTTATAATGAAAACAGAAAGTTTAAACCTTTAGGCGTTATGGTTCCTAGCTCAGTCAGACGCGGGATATAAATCCACTTTGCTTGTCTATGCAAGCCCAATCTTCTCCCAGGTCACACTGCTTCTTTGGAGAATGGAACAAGCCTTTTCAGTTGCCTTAGTGCTCAATGAAGAGGATCCTTAGTGGTGCAGTGGGTTACGCGTTCAGCTGCTAACCACAAGATCGGCAGTTCGAAACCACCAAGAGAGAAAGATGACGCTTTCTACTCCCGTTAAGAGTTGTAGTTTTAAAAACCTACAGAGACAATCCTCCTCTTGTCTGTAAGGCCCCTCTGAGTCAGAATCGACTCCATGGCAGGAATTTGGCTCGGGTTTGGGTTTAGTGTTCCCAGCAGGACCATGCGTGGCCAGTATGACTCCGCCTCCCCCCACCCCTTACCTTCTGTGATATTTCTCTGCTTATGAATTTAAAACTGTACATTGTAATTTGCTCTGTTTCTCAAATTTAAGCGTAGGTCCTGTTACCCCTTTAAGATACGTATTTCACAGATAGGAGAAGAGGCTCGTGTGACTGGCTATTGTTTTTAAACTTACTTTCGGATGTCTGTCGTAGTACTACCAGCATGCCAGACGACTGTCCCTGAGCACGGCTTTCCCAGACGTGTTTCATATGGAGCCGACGTCACCTCCCACGGTAACTCTCCTCTGCAGGGCTTCAAGCCTAAACTTCTCATGATGTTCATTCCAAACAGTGTCTGTTCATGCTGGAGTAGCTCACAAGACAAACTGCGGTACTTCTTCCAAGATGTTCCACAGCGGAGAGGAGGACCTAATCGCCCCGTGGGTGGGATAAATTCATAGTCATCTACCTGAGGTCTGACTATCCGGGTAAAACTCTCCTTCCATTCCTGCTTGAAACGGTTCAATTAGACATGCATGTGTATGAGTTGTTAAAAAAATAAACTGGACCACCTTATCCGGAGCTGAATTTGCTATCAAAGGAGATGTTTACATCTAGGGTGACCATTTGACAAGAGTAATATAAATTGAATTCAGGCCCTACAGGGGCAATTGAAGAACAGGGGCATTTTTGTCCTGTTCTGTAGTGTTCACTGGAGGTAGCTGTATCAAAGGATTAAGTAGAGGTTTATGTTTACAAGATTAACATACCTTGTCATCTGATTCGCTCAGACGGGTCAAAGACAGGAAAGACCTGGAGGCAGGGTAGCTAGCACCGGGCATTTCTCTTCTCGGGGAAGAATCCTTGAAGCACGCTACCCAGCCCTCTAGAATGATCTGTTCTTCGCCTCCCCTCCCCTGTTCAGCAAGTGACAGCTCAGGTTTAGAACTATGAGACTGAGACTGCACCGTATGTGATCTGCCTGAGATGAGAAATTCCATATCCCACAGGAGCCAATAGCGCTCATAAATCTCCACAGACAACTTTTCATGTTCCCCACATGGACAATGGCCATGACAAGTGTCCCTGCATTCAGAATATCCCAAAGCTCGGATTTTCTCCATGCACTTAGAGATAGAGGGCAGATAGAATTATTTATCAGGGTCACTTTATCATAAATCATTTTGCCTAATAACACAACCAATTGTCCACCTATATTGGGTTTCAAGGAGAACCAATCTAGAAATCTAACCCAGGGTCAAATTTTTGCACAGAGGAAAAAAAAAGAAGTATTAAGAAAATGTCTTGATATTTTACCTAGATATTCCAGCTCCCATCTTTCCGATTCTAGCAATCAGAGAGTTTATTGCTTAGAGAGGTTCGCTCTACTAGAGAATAATTCAACTATATTTATCAACTTACTACATAATCCACTGATATGTATTGAGGGCCTACTCTGAGCCAGAGCCAAGATGCAAGACTTGTTACTTTTTGTTCCACTTTCAGGGGAAGGCAGCTGAAGCTTGAAGTGACTATGCATGCATGACATTATAATAATGTATTCAAATTATCTAAACATGAGTGGAGAGCATCATGACACATACATACACACACATATCTTGCTGCAAACATGCATGCTTAGAAGTCAGGAAATACATTATTGTAATCTTTATGGTCTCTGGAGGATTAGAGTACCTGGTAAATCCTTACTACATGGATTATCTCAATGAATCCTAATTAGTCGTGCATTGTGATTAATTGTAGTGATAGTGATTTTGGTTCATTAGATTAACTGAAATAACAGAAACTTAACTCAATAATTTAGCCAACTCAATAGCTTACCTCCCATGATTCCAGTAATATCTGTTCATGGCATGTCCAGGTTCCCATGTGCAGATGCAAACGATACTAAATGGACTGCTGCTACCAGGAATGCATCAAGGCACTTGAGATTATAGGCTCCGGTGTCATCACAGCTCTGAGCCACATCTTGGCTGTAGAGAGATAATAGGATCATATTATTCAATTACACTTGAGAATGAGAATTTTTTCAAAATGATAGGGACAAGAAATCGCTCCTTACAATGATATGTGCTCTCTGACCTTGTGTTAGTTATTTCCCATCTCTAAATTTTCAGTTATTTTTTTTGAAAAATAGAAAGAATAAATTTACCAGATTTTCATTTCAAAGATTAAATAACATGACATTTATGTAGCACCTGGAACAAAGTAGTACTTGATAAAGGATTCTGTGTGTTTACTTCCTCACTACTGAGCTTGCAGGTAACAGAATCAAAATGAAACAAAGCTAATAGTACCTGAAAATACCCCAAAAGTAATCCTGTTCCATCTCTTATTAAATGAGCATGAACACGATCGAAATCCAGAACATCTTTCTAACAGTGATGCCTTGCTTGTGTCTCTGGCAGACAGAAGGATTCAAATACCCCAGGCCTTCCTCAGTACCACCTTCCCCTTCCTGGTCTCAAGCCTCCAGTCCTCAGAGCAGTGATGTGGAAGAGAACGAGGAGGAACGATACGATGAGGAAGAGGAGGCTGCAAGGGACCGGTTAAATATCAAGTCCCCATTTTCTCTGGGTCATATTCCTCATAGCAAGAGAAAGCTCCATGGTGAAGATAAGAACTGAATTCCTCATGTGCTGAACGGAGCCGCGCATCAATATCAACTTGACCTTTTTTGTGTGTGAATGAATGGAGCTAATTTAAAAATAACATAAGAGTGATTGTTTCAAGAAATAAAAATGCCATAATTTTAATCTTCTTCTAAGAAATTTATTCAATGGAATTGATTCTGCGCTTAAAACATGAAGGGGATTAAATGAATAGCAGTTTGGTGATTCCAAAAATGAAATCCTAGTTATTTCCCCAGTGAACTTCGACATGGGAAAGAGTTATAAATTAGAGACTGTTTTCCAAGCAGTTGTTCGAAGCAATGTATTCAGTCTGCTACTCGTGCTATTTTTCTCATTACGGTGACCCTTGGCTTTGTAATGTAGACAGCTCTGTGCCCGGACAAGCAAGTCTCCCATTTCCCCACAAAAGTGTCCCCTCTTAACCATGACAGTCAACTTCCTATGTTTTGAAATAAAAGGTGGGAAGTTCCAGCCTTCCCAGGGGTTCTGTGGGAGAAGGGCCTGGTAAGCCTGCTTCGGGAAAGATTTCATCCAAGGAAACTCTATGGGGCAGGCCAGTCCTGCCAGGTATGACAGTTAGGAGGGAGAACTTACACCCCTAACAACATGGGCCTTTTACTAAGCACCGTTGTTGTTGTTGTTGTCAGGTGCCATCGAGTCTGTTCCCACGCGTAGTGACCCCGTGCATGACAGACGAAAGCTTCCCTGGTCCCGCGCCTCCACACAACTGTTCCCATGCTGGAGCCCCTCCTTGCAGCCACAGGGCCACCCGGCTCCTTGGGTGGCTTCCTCTCCTTCACTGCCCCTCTACTTTACCACACCTAACGCCCTTCCTTCTCCAGGGATCAGTCTCTCCTTCTCCTAAGGAGGTCTGCTCAACCTGGCTTTAAGGAGCACTCTGACCTTACTTCTCTACCCGGAAGTGCCTTGGAAGAAAGGCCTGGTGGTCTGTTTTTAAAAGGCCACAGTCTACTCTGCACTGGACGTGAGTCAAAGTTGATTTGACAGCAACAAGTTAGATCTTTCAATGAATATTTTCCATAAGAATCAGAACCATTAATTTTTTTTATCTAGTTTTCCAGAGGATCAAATCCACAAGAAAATGACTCTTTAAATCCAGGTCCTACTGTATATTTAAAACGCAAGTTCAGAAATCTAGAATTCTTGTTAAAATTAATGATAGAAAGATTTCATCTTTCCTGACTCTAACAATTTTTTCTATTGCTTAGATCATTTATATTGTGTCTATTCTTTAAAATTTTGAAATTCATAAATCTGAATTAATAAATGCACCAGTATTTAAAGATTTCAATTATCGACAATGTACTATGCACTTTAAAAATGACTTTAAACTAAGATAACATATGGGAGGCTCCCGACAGTAATAATCTGTGGAATGTTCAAGCTCACCTGTGCGTCTTGGAAGAAAAAATGAGCAATCTACTTCCGCCTAAAAACAAACCATTGCAAACACTCTGCGGGCCAATTTACTCTGGCAAGGGGTCACTATGAATCAGACGAACTTGGTGACAACTAAGTTTTAGTTTGGTTAGGTCTGGTCTGCTCTGAAGCCTTCCATGCTGTACTTGCCCCCCACCTCGACCCCCAATCTGGATAGCTGCCACCACTTGCCTCCCTCCCTTTGTTTCAGTCTTTTGCCCTTTACCCCCAGATTGGCAAAGCCTGGTAAGGAGATACCAAGAATACCTCTACTAGGTGACCTTGACATCTGAGGTAGTTAATTGTGCCAACCTGGCCGATAAACACATGTGGGCTTGATTGAAGGGCAAAGGGATAAATGGCTCTGTAAGCCTCGCCTTTTGAGTTCTCAGGTCTCTTGCTTTGTGATGGGTGGACCTGGGTGCAGCTGCGTTAGCCAATTCCCTGCTTCAGCTGGCAAGACTTACTTCCTGTAAGACACCCCAAGGAGAAGCCACATGGACCTACCCCGATACAGCCCTGGGTGTTGGAGCAACCATGTGGAGACCCCGGCCAGTGGCAAGATGCTTACACACTCACTGATTTGGCTTTCCTCCTACAGTTGGCATCATTGCGTGTGTCTTGTGAGATAGAGGGGGACTTTGTGGATTGGTGTTGGGCATATGGGTTAAGGTTGAACTTGTGGGCTTGGACAGCACTGGATTGGGATTTTTTCTTAATGCGCAATTAACCTTTATATAAAACTCTCTCATACATATGAGTTTCTGTGGATTTGTTTCTATAATACATGCAGACTAACACAACATCTCTCTCTAGCAAGGTAACAAGCTAATTGGAATTGGAAATTCCCTGTCTACCCAACAAGAGGATGTACAGGGCTATCAAACCTGGTATGCAACCCTCTCACCAAGCCCTCGGTCAAGTGGCTTCTGGCTGCAAAATCTATGCTGGTATGAATATTTTCCCATCTATGAAAGCCCCTACTACTATACTGCTTAGTTTGAGCTTCTGAAGCATCCAAAAATCCCTTTTGAAAACAGGAGGGTGAGAGAGGACCACTGACGTAGTTAGTTGTGCTCAGCCTAACCACCCTGAACGTGGGACAGGAGGTGACATTCAATACTTAACACAGTGAATGATACACAGTAGCTGCATATATGGTTTTATGGGAAGAAGTAGAGGTACTAAGATGGAAACTAAAAATAATGTATGCATTCATAATTGGAAGACGGGAACTCAAGAGGGGGAATGTGTGCCTAGTCAGGGTGTCTTGGGCTGTACCGCACTTCTTTCCATGATAAGAGTTATGGTGAACACAACTGGTTTTAAATACACAGAATTTATGCTCTGGAATGAATTATGCCCACATAAAATATGTGTCAGCATCCCAACCCTGTACCTGTGGATGTGACCCCATTGTTGTTGTTAGGTGCCTTGGAGTTGGTTCTGACCTCTAGTGACCTTATGGCCGACAGGAGGAAACGCAGTCTGGTCCGGCACCATTCTCACAGTTGTTATGTTTGGGCCCATCATGGCGACCGCGGATGTCAATGCATCTTGTTGAGGGCCTTCCTCTTTGTCCCTGCCCCTCTACTTTACCATGCGTGGTTTCCTTCTCCAGGGACTGCTCTCTTTGGATAGCATGTCCAAAGTGCTAGAGATAAACTCTTGCCATCCTGTGCCTCTCAGAAGTTTTCTGACTGTACTTCTTCAGTTTCTCCTATTCAGGCTCAACTTCACATGTGTAATAGGCAGTTAAAAATACCATGGCTTAGGTCAGGCTCACCTGAGTCCTCAGCACTTTAAGATGATCTTGTGCAGCAAATTCACCCAGTGCAACGCATCGTTGGATGCCTTGACTGCTGCTTCCTTGAGCATTGCTTGTAGAAATAAGCAGGGTGACATTCTGGGCAGCTTCAATCTTTCGTCCATTTAGAATGATGTGACCTATCGGTCCAGTTGTGAAGATTATTATTTTCTTTAAATTAAGTTGCAATCTGTATTGAAGGCTTTAATCCTTCATCTTCATCAGCAAGTGCTTCAAGTCCTCATCGTTTTCAGCAAGCAAGGTTGTGCATATCACAGGTAGTTAATAAGCCTTCCTGCGATCATGATGCTGAGTTCTTCTTCAATGAATCCAGATTCTCTGTGCTCAGCATACAAATGGAATAAGTATGGTGAGATGATACAACCCTGACACACACCTTTCTTGATTTTAAACCATGGAATATTTCCTTCTTCCGGTCGCACAACTACCTCTTGATCCATGTAAAGATTCTTCATGAGCGCAATTAAATGCTTTGGAATTCCCATTCTTCTCAAGGCTACTCATAGTTTGTTACGATCCATAGGGTTGAATGCCTTTACACAGTAAAACAGACACTTTCTGCCATTCTCTGCTCTCAGGCAAGATCCATCTGATGTTAGCAATGGGATTCTATATCCTTTTTAAAATCTGGCTAGAATTTCTGGCAGTTCCTTATCAATATACTTCTGCAACC
Organism: Tenrec ecaudatus; assembly: GCF_050624435.1. Lineage (NCBI taxonomy): Eukaryota > Metazoa > Chordata > Mammalia > Afrosoricida > Tenrecidae > Tenrec > Tenrec ecaudatus. The sequence continues at coordinate 110,161,479 of NC_134535.1, forward strand.
ATTGTTGGATGTTTCAGTAAAATTCTGCTGGCATGTGATAGCAATTATGCTGTTCTATATCTTATGCATTGTGTAGGGTCACCCGTCTTTTGAATGAGCACTACTATGAATGGCTTCCAGTGAATTGGCCAGGCGTTTGGTGAGTGCTTCCAGTGCTTCAGAACTGGTGTTGGCATGGTTGTTCGGTCACCTTGAGTCAGCTACGACCCACAGTGACCCTATATTCAACAGAGCAAAAACCCTGGTCCTGCACCATCCTCACAATTGTTCTTGTGATTGAGCCCACTCACTGGGTCGTTCCATGTAGTCGAGGGCCTTCCTCTTTCTCACCGCCTCTCCACTTTACTAAGTATGAATGGTCTTTTCCAAGGACCGACCTAACTCCTGATAACACGTCCCAAGTACGCGAGGTGAAGTCTTTGCTTCTACGGGGCACTCTGGCTGTGCTTCGTCCAAGACACAGCTAGTTGTTCTTCTGGGAGTCTGTGGTCATACTTTCAGTATGCTCTGCAGCAACATACTTTAAATGCATCCATTCTTCTTTGATTTTCCTTTACAGTGTCCAACTTTCACAAGCAATGAGGCGTGTGAAAACACCAGGGCTTGAATTAGGTGCACCTTAGTCCTCAAAGTAACCTCCATGCTTTCCAGCATTCTAAAGAGTTCTTGTGTAGCAGATTTACCTAGTGCAATGCGTCATTTGACCTGTCGACTGTTGCTTCCATGGCATTGACTCTGTATCCAAGCCAGATGCAATTTTTGACAACTTTAATCTTTTCTCTGTTTATTACGATGCTACCTATTGGTCACATTTGCGGATTTCCGTCTTTCTTACACCGAATGATAATCCATGCTGAAGGCTGCAATCCTTGAGCTTTCTCAGGAAGTGCTTCAAGTCCTCTCCGCAAGCAAGATCGTTAGTCACAGGTTGCTAATAATCCAATTGGTACTCAATTCACTTGGTATTCACATCCATTCCTGGAGTGTTTTGGGTTTGGTTAATACCTCCAGTTCAGTTTGGACTTCTTTCTCTAGTTCCATGGCTTCTGGATCATATACTCTCTTGAGGTGGTTGAAATGGCTGACTAGTTTTTTGTTATTGTTTTTATCTAGGAACTCTGTGTATTCTTTCCATCGTCTTTTGATGCTTCCTACACTGTTCAATATTTTGGCCCAGAAAATCTTTTAAGACAACAACGTGCAGCTTGAATTTTATTTCAGTCCATCCAGTTCAATGCTTGCTGAGCACATTCTTCCTCGTTGGTTGTCTACCTCTAAGTCTTACACATCTCGTTATAATACTTTGATTTTCTCTTCTCGATGTGTACTTTCAAATTCTCTGTTTCGCTATTTTACTTCATCGTTTCTTCCATTTGCCTCGGTTACTCTACACTTAAAAGCAAGTGTCAGTCTCTTCCAATATTCACTTTCACCTTTTCTTTCTTTCCTGGCTTTTTTTTTGTTTATATTCTATACCGTGTTTAATTAACTATCTCTTTCCTGGCTTTCTAATGCCCTTTTGCTATATGACGTTCTTGATGTCATCCTGCAATTCATCAGGTCTCCTGTCATTTGTGTTCATTGCAAGAAATGTGTGCGTGACATGCTCTCAAAATTCATGTGGGATACACTCAAGTTTTTATTTTGGCTGTTGTTGATTTGTTTTAATTTTATTTAGTTTCAACCTTAACTTACATGTGAGCAATTGACAATCTGTTCTCCATTTTTCCTAGCTCCACACTTTCTACATTCTAAGTTCTACTTATTAATATATGCTTGTCCATATTTCTTCTCTTTTTGAGTTGCGCCCCATCAGGAAATGAAGGTCCTGAAGGCTTTACTCCATCCATGCCATCATTGCCAACTCTGGTTTGAGAAGGCAGCTCTTCCTGAGCCGTACTTTGAGTGCCTTCCAGCTGAGGAGCTCGCCTTCTGGCACTAGATCAGACAGTGGTCTGTTGCTTTTCATTAGGCCTTCAGAAGCTACTCCCCCAGAAGTGGACAGTCTATTCTTTCTTTGTAATCTGTTCTGAGTCTGGAAGCCCTGCTGTTCACTTTGGGTGACCCTGCTGGTCTTTGAAACATCAGTGACAGGGCCTCTAGCATCACAGCAACACACAGGCCATCACAGGACCACAAACTGACAAACAAGTGGTGGTGATTCTCTCCATTCGCTCACCACTATAGAGTTCATGCAGACTCATAGCAGGTTTCCTGGACTGTAACTCTTTACAGGTGTAGAAAGCCATATCTTTCTCCCCAGAGCCACTGGTGGTTTCAAACTGCTGACCTTGTGGTTAGCAGCCTAATGTGTAACCCATACGTCACCAAGACCCCTAATGGTCGCATTAGGAAGAAGTTTTTCTTGTTCTATTCATGAGGCACTGTCCCTGCAGGATGTCCTGAACCTGATCACATGGAGTTGATCAGGGGTAGCATAAACACAGAGACAAATAAGCCCAGACGTGGTTAAGGAAATGCCACATGAAGATCCTTAAGGAATTTGAGGATTCCTGGCTAATGAAAGGTGAAATAGACAAAGAAGAACCTTCCTTCACAGCCACGATTTGAATGTCGACTTTGAACTTGGTGAATTGTGAGAAAATCGTTCTGCTCCTGACGCATGTGCAGTATTTCTGTTACAGCAGCACTCTGTAGCTGGGTTGTACATGTACCGATTAGAATGTAAACATCTTCCAAGTGTTACACGAGTGCCTCTGCAGGGGATGAAGGGTTCGCAAAAGAGGAATGGGCAAATCTGCTTAAAAAGGTACAACACCCCCGCTCTGCCCCACCCCACCCCAATATTCAGGGAGCATTGCGAAGAATAAGCAGGGCTGATTTTCATGGACTTACAGCCAAGTAAATTTGGAAATAAATGATAAATCAGAATGGACTCGATGGCAGTAAGTTTGAGTTAGGAAAGACTAGCAGCAGCAGAACAGAAGACTGCTTTCCTCCATCCCCTTTCTCCCGAGCATGAACCAAGGCAATGCTGCCAGGATCTAAGCGTTTGTTTGTTTATTATAACCAGGTAAAGAAAATGCGCTGGCTGCAAGTTAATTGTACTGCAACCAAGCCTGGTCTCCCTTAGGGCAGCTGAGAGACAAAGACTGTGTGAAAGTGAAGGAAGAAGGTTTTGTTTGGGTTGCTCAAACAAGGAGCAAGCCAGGACTAGTCACCAAGGCTAGTCTTCCCCAAACGGGCTTTATCCTTTAGTACCTGTGCACCACAAAGGAAACTGAAGCGCTTATTACTATGTAACAGATAGATGTCCAAGGAATAGTGGGGAATACACTTTGGGACACAGTTAAAATGCTTGGTGCAGTTGGTCTGGTGGCATCTTTCTGGCTACTTTTGGTTCCTTGACAAAAGTTTTTCATTCGCTGTAGGCTGTATCTAGTTTTTCTTCACATGTGCAGGGGACCTGATGATAAACAGATGTCCAAATCGATACTGGCTTGCTGTGGGAGGATACTTTCCCAAGAGGAAAGGACTCAAAAAGAAATAGGTTATTGGGAAGGGAAGTGTACATCCTATCCCTGATGGGCAGGTTCACTGGGGAAACATCAGAATTGATAGCAATATACAGGGCATTGTGGGGTTACAGGTGAGGTGGGAGACATTACCATGCCAGCCCCCTGCACCTTCCTCTTTCCATCATCAGAATCGCAATGGGGGTGGTGGGGGAAGTGAGAGGCTGCCACCTAGACGCCTAGGGAAACAAAGACGGAAAACCCAGGCTGAGGATCTTACCGCTTTGGGAAAGATGAATTTAGGAGCAAAGAGGGGAGGAGCACCTGGAACTGTGCTAAAAGTGACTATAAGTCCACCCTGGACTTGGAATATTCTAAAACATGCACTGTAGCAGAACTCCACCTATTGAAAATACAAACTATGCAACAGGAATACTATTTGATATGTGGGTTCTTGTCCACGTCAGCTTTTTACAAAGATAGAAGCAAGCAAAGAGAATGGCAAAGATATTCTAAGGGAAATATTTTTAAAAGAAAAATTTTAATTAAAAAATTAAGTTTTATACCAAACTGTGGACAAGAGAATCTACGTGTTTCATCAGATATCAGTACTCACTGCCATTGAATCAATTCTAACTCATAGCAACCCCATAGGGCCGGGTAGAACTGACCCTGCCTCATGTTTCTCCTGAGGAGCAGCTGCTGATTTTGAACCACCGACTTTAAGGTTAGGAACCGAGCATGTAACCCACTATGCCACCAGGGCTCCTTACTACAGAATATTCAAGGAATTTAGGTGCTTATAATATGTAGAGTTGATTTCAATTTAGTATCTACTGGTTATTTAAAGAACTTTTAGAAAATTAGAGTGTCAATAGGAAATACTTGCTTTTTTGAGAAGTATCACTCTACATAATTGCTAGAAGAATTACTTCATAAGACACATTTTTTAAAGGACTCTTGGGATGATATAATATTTAATCGACAAGATGTGCAAATTTGTGTGAATAAGTAAAAATAATTATCATTCAATCTAACACACGCAAAGTCTAATGAACCCCACCTTAATATCAAAAGTGCAAATCATAATTAATGACAAGCCCTATAATTATTGCATGTATGTTTTAATGTTAGCCTATTATTTTTTAGCAGTTATGGCTCTTACATTAATTTGAATATAGTTCCATTATTCATTCATGAAACAAGAATACAGAAGCATTTTCAAGCACAGCATTGATCACTTAGCGCAGTGAAATTATAATTCCAGGTTACAGAACTATTCACATATATTTTTATTAAATATTGACAATCTACCAATGACCATTTTAAAGAATTTATAGCACTTTCCAGTTATTATATTTAGCACGAACAACTCTGAATTAATTAGGTTTGAAAAAAAGTACTATGATAACCATTAATAAAATTCACAAATAAAATAACTATTTACTATCAGTATATTTATACACCTATGTATACAGAAATGCATGCATGTGTGTATTTACATGTGTATCAATGTATATACATGCACATATATAATATTATACCCAGATTCACATCAAAAGGGTATAAAGTAGGCTTATTACCATGCAGTTATGTTATCACTGTGCTTTATGGGAGTCAATAGTTTCAAACTTAGAGTTCTGGGCAAGTAAACAAAAGTCTTTGAGTCTGTTTAGCCATGGAAACCTGGCTATCTCTAAAGAACTAGTATGACCCCATTGACATGCTATAAATGGGCAAATTGTAACTTTACATCTAGGTATCTAAACTGAAGTCAGACTGTAACTTTACCTCTAGGTATCTAAGCTGAAGTTGGGGAGATGCTAGAAGACAACTGGAGACCCTCCAGCTGTGCAAACTCAAGAAATCTTCCACTGACCGCAGGTGCACAAACTGTCCCCTCTCTTAGCCACCACACTCAAGTGTTCTTATCACTGGGCTTCTTCCCAGTTCATCCTTTTCTCTCTTGCCTTTTTTTTTTTTTTTTACCATGACCTCCTCTTTCCCATCCTGCCTCCTTCAGTGTGGGAACATGAAGATGGAGAATCACTACTGAGTGGGTGAGAAAACCTAAGCAGTTCATGGTATAAATGTACAAAGTGAACTCAGAATTATGAGGTCAAGAAAGGAATTGGTTGTAAGAAAAGAAACTCTTAAATCCTCTTTGAAAATCCAAGACTCAGACACCAGGCGCTTGATCTAAGCAGGATCTGAAGCAACGACAGAAGTGATGAGGTGCCCAGCTAAGAACACAACCTGACTTTTGCTTTGGAAAGCATAAAACTAGCTATGTAATGCATGCTTCAATAGGACAAATAGAGCAAACACAGTCCGAGGGTTTGTGCACATGGTTCATGTCTTCCAAAGGACCACAGCAGTATGTGGAGATGATGAGGAGGGTGTTCACCATGTTAGCAGACTGTCTTCTAAGAATCTAGTTTGGTCAAAGTTCTCTTCTTCAACTGTGAGGAGAAAAGAAACACACAAAATGAAAATACACCTTCTATCTTAAAGGAGAAAAGGTAAGATAAAGAAATACTGAAGACATTGCGTTCTCTAAATTATGTGAACGCATGCACTCTATTATTGAAAAAAAATCTTTTAATTGGGATTTTGGCCGACTTGGCTTAAACATTTTCCAATCAGTTGGGATGCAATGGGGCATTGGCACTGACGTCTGAACTTTCCTAAGGAAAGAAACTATGACATCACATCGAGGTGTGTTAAATAGAAATCTGAGAGCGCCACGTGTCTGCTCTGAGAAGCTGGCCTCGTGCCTGAAACACCCACCAGTAGAATCAGTCTCTTGCACCCAGTGACTTTCTCTACAGAATCCTTCTCTTGCATTAAGTTACTGTCGCTATACATTTGCTGCTGACGTGCAGCTTCCATGGGGAAGGTGACATAGAACCCCAATGCAAATATTCCTTTATCAGGTGAGCTACTGTTCTGGGGAGGAATTGAGATGAAATGAAGGGACCCCTCCTAAACAAAGGCCATTATCAGCCTCTGGCTTGTAAGGCAGCACCCTGCGAGTGGGACTCGTTAAAGAGGGGGACGACAGCAAGGTCTCTAAAGTGGCGAGGTTGCCGACGAGGTGACCAAGTGGTTAGGGCAATGGACTGCTAACGTCGCTAGGTCTCTAAAGAGAGGCGAGAAAGCTAAGCCCTTCAATGGCTAGGAAGAAGCCTTGACCAGAGGCAAATGCATCTCCTTGTATTTCCTCCAAGATCCCCTTTTTATGAAACCACGCTATCTCAGTTACAAAACAGGTTGGGTGTCTGGGTTATGTTTAAGCGGAACTGCAGGCCTGTTTGAGGTTGTCATAGGAACTTGGTTGCTCTTTAAAGGAAGGGCAAAATATACAGAGAGGCACTCGTGTAACAAACCCACTACAATACAGAATAAGAGCTTTATAAATAATAGTCCAGAAACTTTAGAATTGAAATACTAAAGCAAAATCCTGGTTAATATATCATTTAGGAGGCCCAAAATTTCCCAGCAATTCCCAGACTCATAAAATCCTACTGCTTTATTTCATTATTAAGCTAAGCTACTTAGAAAACTTTGATGATTAAAAAGCATGTGCTTTCCAAAAAGATTTTAAATAGGGATCTATAGTTTTATGCTTCCCTAAAAAGTCCAATAAAATTAGTTCTTTCTTCTTTAAAGTAGCTCTTCCCTCTCAGTTCCAGCTGTCTGGCATGACACATCTTCCTAACAGTCAGCTCTTCAGCTTCACTGTCAACCAGTCTCCTCCAGAGCTCTCCTCCCCCAAACCAAACAACCTCAACCACCCTGCCATGGAGTCAGTCTGAGTCTGACCCACCATATGGGATGAGGTACAACTGCCCCTGTTGGGTTCCCGTAGTGTAGCTCTTAACAAAGCCTCTTCCTTCTCTGACTTCTGAGCTTGCAATGAGCAGCCCAACACACAACCCACAAAGCTCCCAGGGCTCCTGACTTCAAATATTGAGGTCACTTTGCTTGTTCGGTCATTCTGACTTCTAGTATGTCACAGAGCAGAACCAGATCAGAGGGGTCTAAGCTATTATTCTAGGGAAGCCTATCGCTGGTGACTGGTGGGTTCAAATCACCAGTTTTCAATTAGAGCCCTGGTAGTCTAGTGGTGAGAGGCTCCACATGGTCTACAGTTTGAAACCACCAGCAGCTCCGAGGGCATTTTACTCTGGTAACGTTACGGTCTGGAAACCTACAGGGGGTCATCGCGGCGGGTCAGCATTGACTCGATGGCAGTGAGGATTTTTGGAGGAGCCCTGGTGGCGTAGTGCTTACAAGGTGGGCTGCTAACCACAGGCCGACCATGGAAACCACTATGCGCTCTGTGAGAGAAGCCTGGGCTTTCTGCGCCTGTAGAAAGGTACCGTGTCTGAAACGCACAGAGGCAGCTCTGCTCTGTCCTCCAAGGCTGCAATGAGTTGGCATCGCCTCACTGGCAGCGTGTTTTGTTTGGTTTTCTTTGAGCTAAGCATTTAACCATTGTGCCACCGGGGCTCCATCGACTATGAAAAAATAAACTTACTGCCACCAAGTCAATTCTAACTCAAAGCGAGTCGACAGGCAAAGCTCGTAGGATTCCCAAGACTCTACATCTTAGGGTAACAAGGTGCCCATCTTTCTCCACGGAGTAGTTGGTGGGTTCAGACTACTGACCTTTTGGTTAGCAGCTGGGCGCTTTAACAATGTGTCACCAGGACTTCCAAATCTTGACTTTAAACAAGAGTCCCTTGAATGCCGCACCCTCTTCCCATGGTCAACTAGTTTGCATCTTCACTCATTGAATGAATTCATTTAGTTAAAGCATATAATTGGTCTCAGTTCAATGATAAAAATAAGGAAATTGGGCTCTGAGCTCTTTCAATGGTAAGAGTTTACTGGTCCACATTTATAATTTCTAAAATAAGTAATCAATCTTACAGTACACTAGAAATCGTAAAAATCTTTATATAGCCCTCTCGTCTCATCAAGGAAATGTGGTTTATATTCTTGGGAATCATTTTCATGAAGATTATGTGGAACTTTTTTTGGTTTGTTTTTAAATTCTGGCAGGCCAACTGTTCACTCTTGTTCACGAGTCTAAATAACTTCATTCTACTTTGTTGCATTCAACACAGAATATTTAAAAGTAAGTCAAGTATCTCTATTCTGGAATTGCATAAGGCTACTATACTTGTACCTTCTTGTGGTTTCTGAAAGGAAGCCAGTAACAGGGCTGCTGCCTCTGGAAGAGTTAGTGGCTGGAGATCTGGGTTGCGTCTTTCTGAAGAAACAAAAATGTGAGCAGACTAATTAGTCTTTGAATGTCCATATAGGTAAATCCCATTACAGTATGAAATCATATTAGAAAATCTGCTATGGAATCAATTTTCAAAACCTAAGCAAAGATCTTTCACAAGACTAATTTTTTTATGAATTCAAAGAGTTCGTACTTCTTTTGGAAATTCTTATAATTAGTTATGCCATGCTTTCAGGGTATGGAAGAAAGTTTAAGGGATATACTAGAGAGAGTTTTTTGAAAGCAAGGAGGATCCTGTAAGAGAACCTATGAGATGTTTTCCCTTTCATAGTACAGATTGAGGTCTCTGTCAGGGCAGAAAGGTTGATCTCCTCTCTCTTCCTTCCACACCAGTTGGAAATGGTCTACATCCTTGGCTGGACTTGGTTGTTGGGTGCCACTGAGGGAGCCTGACCCATGAACATCAGGAGCTGACAACTCCCTCACGCTGACCCATGAACATCAGGAGCTGACAAGAATGCCGCACAGAATTTCTGTTGGCTAATTTTTGGTAAGAGATTGCGAGGGATTTCTTCTTTGTTTTAATCTGCAAACGCCACTGTCACCTCTCAGAATCACAGCAATACACTGCCTTCGCGAACACGCAGAGCCATTTGAATTTCAGGCATGCACTGCTGTGAATTGCAACACCCAGGGACTCTGTAGGCCAGTAGAACTGCTTCATAGCATTTCAGAGACTGGAAACCTCTCCAGGATCAGGCAGCAGCATCTTTCTCCTGTGAAGTGGTTAGTGGATTTGAACTGCTGCCCTTGCTGTTAGCCACTTAATGCTTAACCTAATTCACCACCAGAGATCCTGAGGTCCATTGGTGTCTGCTGAATCAAACTTGTTTCAAATCTAAACCAACAGAAAACAAATCACCTTTACTCAGGACTCACCCACTGGGCTGCTAACCAGATCAGCAGTTGGAAACCACCAGCGGCTGCATGGGGAGAGAAGAGGCTTTCTACCCTTATAAAGCCCTGGAAACACACAGGGGCAGGTCTACTCTGGCCTGCTCTGTCCGTCCTGTAGGGTCACTGAATGTTAATGAGCTTGCTCTCTGCAGGGGGAAAAAATACCCTCATAAAGCAAATTCATTTCTTCAACCCTGGGGTGTGATTAAACTCATGGTGTAAACACATACTATGTGCTTGGTGTGTTTTTCAAAAACAAACCCAGTGTTTATTTCAACATTTAAGTCTTCAAGCCTTTAGTGGCATTAACTGTCACATTATACTGTCATGCAGAAGTTTGTCATAAGAAATAACAATCTCTGGCCCCGTTTTTTTCAATCACCCGCACATCTTAATCCTGGTCTCCTATCTTTCTGGCGGCTCGCTCTGGTAAAGGACCATTGGAGGTACACAGCTGGAGTTCCTATGTGCATCATAAAGAGCTAACCAGGTGACACAGCGAGTTAATCATTGGCTAACTGCAGCAGCGGGAAGAGAGGCGCTCCCTCCAGACGCCCAGTCTCAGACATCCTGTGCAGTAAGTGGGTCTACTCGGTCCCACCGGGTCGCTAGAGTCAGAATCCATGGGAAGGCAGCGGTTTTTGTGAATCACTCTTCCTCTAACCGGAGTGTTTGCAGGGGAAACCGCCAAGGCCTTTTGTGGGTGTTGTTAGCAAGGGACGGGTGCATTTCTCCAGGCAATAAGACAGGGCTCTTCCCACCCTCTCCGGGACCTGCAGGTCCCCGCCGCCCCCGGCGCGGTCAGCTCGGGGCGGGGACCCGGCTGGATCGCCTGGAGCCGGGTCACGGGTACGGAGAGCCCCTGCCCTGGGCCCGGGGCCCGAGCCCCGTCCGCGCGCTCACCCACCTGGCTGCGGCCGTTCCGACACGTCCTTGCGGCGGCTCGGGTCCCAGAGGAAGCGGCGCCCTTCTGCGAAGGGGGAGACGCGGGGCTCAGGGGCGCCGGGCTCACCCGCCACCAGGGCTGAAGCCACAGCCGCCCGGCCCCCTGGCTCAGTGAAGGCCGACGTTGACAGTGGCCCTGAAGGGAGGGGGAAGCTGGCCCGCCCCGCGCCCCGCGGTTGTCAGGAGAGCCCGGAGGGGAACTCACGTGCACCCTTCAGATAGAGCATAGCTTGTGGGGTCCAGTTCCTTCTCTCCAAGAGTCTCTGCAACCCCGAGAGAAAAAGCGGTTAGTGATCAGACTTTGCGCCCCAGGGCGCTGGTTAAAAAAAAGAAAGGCCGAGTGTGGGCAGACAGTCCAGTTGCCTTTTTTTCATCTGGTTACCTGTGGAGCGCTGCTGGAGTCTCTGATGAAAGCGAGCACCAGGAACAGAGTCAAGGTTGTGGCCACCAGGCTTGCCAGTCCCTAGGGAACCATCAACCAAGTGGGTGAGGGCCATTGCTGGGCCCAGAAGGGCTTCTGCGCCCTACCTTGATGATAACGACAAATCCGTTCATTCCAAGCATGGTCTAGCTTAACATTCAGTAAGCGGGGCAGTTTCTAGAAAACACACAGCCCCTATATGTAAAAGTTTTAAGAAACAGAGTCTCTATTTCCTCGCCCAAATGATGCGATTTAATTGAATTAAGAAACAAGAGTAAAAAGGTCAAATTGCTCCCCTTTAAAGATATTTTCCTTCAAATATTAAGCATTAAAGAACCAAAATTAATTCTACACTTCTCTTAAGTAAATTGAACCTTTACTTACCTTCATCTTCTGGTCCTTTCAAAAACTTCACAAATGCCAATAGTGTTAGCTGTGAGTTTTCTGCCCTTATTCTGAAATTGAGGCTTTTAAAATCTTGGTATCAAGGACCTTTCTCCATCGACAGTAGTCAGGGATTCCACAGAGACTTGCTGTCAGTCTTCCGGATTGAGAAGATCTGATGACGTCTTCGGGGACATTCAATTGCAGGCAGCAGAAGAATGATTGATGAGTGGACATCATGTGTTTGGGCACTGCCCACGTCAGTCAGGAGACATTCTGAATATATCAGCACTCTGATATGATTTTCCTATTCATTTCTTCATAAAGCATCTGCTGAAACAGCTCTTAAGGAAAATGACCACTAGCCACAGGCAGACCCCACAGTAAATGAATAAGAATGAGATGGGTGAAGAACACGAGGGGCCTATTTAATAACATGATATGTACACAGAAAGATGGTTGCATATGGGAGATTTTTATTTACCCATATGCTTACCTCAATAAAAAATACTCTAAAAGTAAATGAATGAAGAAAACGTGTCTTGCATAACTAACTAGCAATCAAACTGACACTGATGACTAAAGATGAATCATTTGGATAGGTGTTAAAAGGTTAAGGAATCTCAATAGGATTTGAGATCAATCATTCTCTTATTTATTCATCCCTTCCGTTATTTAACAAGTGTCCATTGAATACCTACTAAGTAACAAACACCTCTTCCTGTTTCACAGGACACCACCATGAAGTCACAATACAAGGTCTCTGCTTTGATAAATCTTACAGTTTAGTCAAGAGAGAAACACTTTAACACTGGTGAACAGGCCAATAATTTAAATGCAGAATGTTTTAAATTCTAAAGTAAAGAAAGTAAGCAAGATATGATGGACTAGATGCTGGAAGACCTCAAAGAAAGTAACCACCGAAGGGCAAGTGTTCGGCTTGTTTGAAGAATGGGAAGGAGGTCAACAGAGCCAAAGCTTTGTGAGTGATAGGGCAGAGGGCTAAGAAGTAGGTGGAGAGGAAGAAAGAGGTCAGTTCTTAAGGACACTTGGCTATAAGGCAAACAGAACATCTTAGGCGAAGGGTGGCAAAGTCTGGTCCCAGGGCCGTATCAGGTCCTCACACCCATGAATATCCGCTAGCATCATAGGCCGCTAACACCAAGAAGCAGTCCCAGTCACCACGTTTCAAAGCCAAACTCGCTGCCCTGTAGTCGATTCTCCTACCCATCCTATGGGACATGGTCAGACAGATCTTGTGGGCTTCTGTGAAGCTACTGGAATAGAAAGCCTCAACTTTCTCCCACAGAGTGGCTGGTGGTTCCCAACTGCTGACCAACGCAGTTAGGATGTAAGCCACTGCTCTACCAGGGCTCCTCAGCCATCACAGGAGGCTAAGTTAAATATTTGACCAGGATAGCCTGCGAATGATGGAAACATACACATGGTCTTTGGCAGAAAAAAAAGCTTCCTACTACTGTCTTAGATTAAGGTGGCATCACCAAGGTAGGGAGGGCTGTGTTGAACTTGGACTACACTTTAGAGGTAGAAAATAAAGGTTTCGTGGATGTTGGATGCAAGAATATGAAGAAAACATACTAAAAATGGCTCTTACGTTCTTGCTTCAAAAGTTGGGTGAATGAGTCTGCTTAGATCAGGTTTGTTGGTTTCATGAGAACTAGGAACCACTTGACATTGCATGTACACTGAGGGGGATCAGCAGACAAGGAGACGTGAATGATGCAAGCCAAAGAGAAGATAATTATAGGAGGGAATTCGGCAAAAGCAAGAGGGGTAGAACCCAAAGTCTGGCAATATGCAGTTGAAACAGGGTGCATGGGAAGATCTTGAAGAAGATTTGAGTACCCACCCTGGGTAAGAAAGTCGGGGCGAAGCTCACCACATATTAATGCTCAGGTGAATCCCCTGGGAATCTTATTAAAATGCAGATTCTGGTTCAGTAGAGCTAGGGTGAAATCTGGGATGGTGCGTTCCTTAACAGCTTCCAAATCATGCTGATGGGGATCTCTGTACCTTTTGAATAGCAACAATTTAAGCAATAAAATAATCAATGGAAACGAAAGTTTCAAGACTAGAAAGTTTCAAGTCTAGAAAGTTGCAGTCTAGAAATGGGAGTATCAGGGATCTTGGAGAGAGAAACAGAGAAACTTAAGACTGAAATTTGACAGGCTATGTTTTTGCAAACACTTGTAAGAGAGAGTGGGGTTGTTATGCTTCATACTTAGTCCTGTGCACGTACAGACGGGAGCTGAGGTTTGCTTGGTAAATAAGAATAAAAAATAGGGCATCACCTGCAGGCTGAAACTTGAGATCAATAGTTACTGCCCCCAGGGAATAAGCAAAGCAAGGGGCCAGCCATTGGTTGTGGCTGTTGTGTGTGGTGAGTAGAATGGGGCTGCCCACAGGTGGGGTTTTCTAGACTGCAGTATCTCGTTTTTATTTCCTCTGCTTTAAAACAGAGGAGCCCTGGTGATGGCGTAGAGGGTATGTGTTGACCTGTTAACCTCATGGTCGGTAGTTCAAAACCGCCAGTACCTCTGTGGGAGAAAGACCAACTCAAACCAAACTCACCATCCAGTCGATGCCAACTCATAGCGACCCTTCTGGAAGTTTCCAGGGAAGTAAATGTTTCCCAAAATAGAAAGCCTCATTTTTCTCCCGTAGAGCAGTGGTTGGATGGCATCCCAACACACAATCACGACACCACCGCGGAAAGATGGGACTATTCCTGGAACCAGAAACTCATAGGGGGCAGTTCTACTCTGTCCTACAGGGTTGCCATGATTCTTTCACTGGTTTTCTGCCTTAACGCAAATAAGTAAACCTCTTGTCACCCAGTTGATTCCAACTCTTAATGACCTTAGGAGTCTCGGACTTATGTTGAATTCAAGTTTACAAGAACCATACTTCAGACCATGTTTTATATCTAAATATCTTATTACTACTCATATCTACATAAAATGTTGCAATGTCTAATTTGCTAGTGCTATTCTCATGGCAAACTCCAAAGACCCCCCCAAAAAAGAGATTTATAAAGTTATTGATAAAATAGTAATAATTAAAACTAAAACAAAACAAAAGGTATTGTCCTTAGACCAGAACTGACCTACAATGGAGACAGGAATCAAAAAACCCTGTCATAAGTCGGGAACTCCCTGTAACTAACAACAAACACTTGTTTTAGATAATAACTTTAAAATTTTTATTTTCAAGCGATTGTAGCAACCACAACAAAAACCATCAATAAATGAATACAATATAAATGAGTTTATATTTTCAGTAAATGCTGTGATATCCGATAATTGTTGTTACTTTAACAAATATCTAAGATGCCTTTCTCACCTCTTCACTCCGAAAGATTCCCAAAGGTTTTTGGAAGAGGATGAAAATCTGAGTCACCCACAGTTCTGGACTTAGAACTTTTAGGTTAGGGAGTAAACAAATGTGGTTGGCTTATAATAGTTTAGTTGATTAATTCAAACACAGATGCTTGATGTCAAAGCTGCCATTTTCAGTATAGTAGGCACAAATGAGAATTGTTTTGACATGTTATCAATATTGTAGTCTTATCAACAACAATGTGCCAGAATGTGTTTCTTCTAAAAGCATTTCCAAAGGGCATTGACTACCAATAACGTATTTTTGTTAAATTACAAAACTCCTAAGACTTTTAATAGTTCTAAATCTAGAGATGAACTAAGAAACGTTATTTGGTAATCGATGATGGGTGAAACCATTGGATTTTATTCTGCTGACAGTATTACTAAGCAGTGGGCCTTGCATAAATGGAATCTTATACTTTTTAAAAAAAACAGGTATTCATGGAGATAATGATCCCTTCATCTTCGACGTTATCTGGATTCTTGTGGTCGATGAGAGGGTCTCCTGACTTCCTTTAAACAACTACTGTTACTGCTTAACCTCTTTCCAGTCCACTGATTGTTGTGCTCACATGGACACCAGCTCCTGTCTTGGAAATGGTGACCCAGACAATATGGGCTATTATCACAAAATATCCAAAATACTTTGATGACAGACTAGGACTGATTTGGGTAAGCATAGGAAGGGTGAGATGATGGACTCAATTTCCTACACTGGCTTTATTTTCTGCCAGGGCCAGCCTGCCCCTTTGGCCAGTTGTCTCCCAAACAGGTGACTGAAGTTCTTTCCATAAAGGGTCTTCAGTTTTAGGAGGCGCTTTAAAGACAAGGGGAGCCTGTTGCCTTAAAGACAAGGGGAGCCTGTTGCCTTAAATAAACTCCTCCTCCATTGGCCAGTATCTATATCCAGTGAACTTTTATTTTAAGGCTTTGATATCAAAGAACTCATCCCGTGGGATAAGTCATATATTGGTTGTCTGAAGAGAGATACCAAAAGTCACCAACATTATGTCAATTCCCTTCATAGCACACCTCTACAGTGCCTGAGACAGGAAGTGTTTTGGGGAGGAGAAACCCCATTGATTGGTGGGCTTCAACCACCAAGCTTGCAGTTCAGAGCCCAGTGCTTCACCCACTATAGCACCTGTGCTCTGTATTATTTGGACAGTGCAAGGTGGCTAAAGAAAAGGCAGGGAGGAATACTGCAGTTCACCCGCTTCACAGTTTTCCCTGGGTTCGAACATGGTAGCACTTTCCAAACAAAATTGAGCAGAATGCGTATGCATGCATAACCATCATTACTATTGCAGAACTCCAAGCACATGCTTGATGATGGTGAGCAAGTAGATGTGATGTAGGAAGAACAAAAAGATACAGGACAAACGTAGCAGAAAGTTTTGTTTCTCTGTTCTTAAAAAATATTTTACTGACTTTGGGGTGATGTTTAACACAGAAAGTTAGATTTCCATGCAGAAAATGTGTCAACATCCTCTGTACCCAATTTATTCCCTTTCCAGGCTTATCTTCTCATTTGTGCTGGTGAGTAATTGATCTTTTACTAATGCTTTTTAAAATAAGCTACCAACATTACAGATAATATCCTTTATTTTATGTGGCCCTCTAGCAGCAAGGTGTCAGATAAAGTTACAAACAACACACTCCTAATCACTCTTCAGAAGTCAACAATATAAATGTTGGTAGCTCAGAAGTAGGAAAGCTGAGGACGTCAGTGGTTCTAATTCCACCCTGTATCCTTGGGCCAAGATTCTCAGGACAATAATACCTAGTGGTACTTTATAGTTTGTAGGTCCCCTTTCATCCATGCTTTAGTTCAATTTTCATAAAACAATTGTGTAATAGTCATTATTCCCATTCCACTTGCGGGTCAACTCAGAATTTTACCATGCTGACCTGACACCAAATACCTGAGCTTCAGAGGAGTCCTGGTGGTATAGTGAGTGGCATGTTGGGTGACTCCCTGCAAGGTCAGCGGCTCCCTGCAAGGTCCCTGCAAACCACCAGCTGCTCCTTGGGAGAAAGGTCAGGCTTCTGACTCCCATAAAGTTACCGTCTTGGAAACTCTCAGGGGCAGTTCTACCCTGTCTTGTAGGGTCACGGTGAGTTGGCATCCATGAGTGAGACCTGAGCTCATGCTGCCACAAAACACACGGCTGCCTCCTAGAATCGTACACATCACGGTAGAAGCCTTTTCTTCTGAGATTGTAATTACCCAGAATTAGCAGTGTTCACTCCGGCCGGGTGCCTCTCCTCACTGCAGCCTGTAAGGTCTAAGTTCACGTCATAGCCAATTTTCCTTTTGGAATAGTTGGAGTTAGATTTGCCTCTTCAATTACAAAGCCACAAACTGGGAAAAGGAAGAAGAAAAAAAAACCTCTGGGGTTTCCATTCTCACTGGAAAGGAAAACCAAGAGTAGTCATTAAAACAAGTCATTGATCCAGATCTTGGCAGTGGGTTCTGGTTTTGTCTGACAGGTATTTTTCATTATTTCCAGTGAAGGAGGGCAGTTAGCATCCGGGTCTGGTCTCCCTGTATCTTCGAGTCCCCTTTCTCCAGCAACAAGCTGCTGGGGGCAGTAGTCTACGCTTCTCAAATCAGAGGAAGCGGGGCAGGGACAGAGGACGGGCTCCCACTTTCACCGAGGAGGGTAAGTCACAAAGTTGTGCTACAACACAACAGAAACCTTTAGTGAAGAAAAAGATGAGCAAGGTGAAGCTGTTAGTTCCACACACATCTTCCATCGAGGTCCGTGCGTGTGGGAGGGCTGGGTGTCCTTTCTAACACCTCCCACGGAATCCTGCGCTCTCGCACTACACTATGTCATCCTGTGGCTGCGACATCCTGGGGGACTCAGATCATGTTCCCTTTCAACGTTCTTTGAATTTTGGGAACAAAAAGAAGTTTAAAGGGGTAAGACCAGGGTCTTGGACAGGACGGAGTTAAGGTTTCCCAGTATGCTCCTAGGGCAGCCTTGCTACCCTCAACAATAAGTAGGTGCATTGTTGTGAGAGCAAAAGAATCCTTAACATGGTCGTCCTGGCCCTTCCCTCAGCAATACAGTCTTTACTTTCCTTCATACTCTTTTCCTAATAAGACCTGTCTTCCCAGGGAAAAAAAATCCATCAAGAACATCCCTTTAGAATTCCAAAAGCAGTTATCTCAATCTCGCAGGCTGGCATCTCTGCCTGGAATATAATTAGCCCAGCAGAAGCCCTTGGAAGCTATAGTCTTAACTGCACTTTTCTTGTTTTTCCCAATGTACCCAAACAAGACTAAGACAAGTGTATTGCTGAGAGCATTTGTCTGCAGCTATCTATTGGATGAACCAATTGTTAGGATAAACCCATGCATGTTTGCACTGGGGCCCTCATAACAAAACCCTTGGACCCTTCCTATGAGACCACCTTGACTAACTGGGGACAGTGCCAGAAAAACTCGAAGAACCAACTTTCCTTTATCCAGCCCACATTTACTGACCCTCAATCAAATCCCAGGAAGACATGGATATGAGTTAGTACAGATGCCTGTACCTCAACAAACTGTTTCCAGAGAAAAGCAGTCTCATAAACAAATATAAAACAGGTGGGAAGTTTTATGAGAAAGCAAAGGTGAGCCAGATATTTTGGCCTGCTGCATCAAGGATGTGAGGTGACGTTTTCATTTTAATCAGGCCCGGAGCGCTATGAAAGGCAAGGTCACGGAGCAGTGTGACAGGCTATCCCAGGAAGGATTTGGGTGTCAGATCACATGGGCTACTTCTATGACCAGCCTACTGCATGTGGACAGGTGACACAAAGGCAAAATCCGGAGACTTTCATCCCTGGGCACAAGCTTAGAAAGATTTGACAAATATAATTTAGGACGGATTCAAGCACAACAGTTTACCTGACAAGTCAAACAAGTAGAACAGCGGAGTGGCTAATGGAATCTTCCCATCAATGTTTTGAAGGTCCCTTGTGCTACTCGGGTTGTTGTTAGCTGCAGCCTAGTCAACATTAACGCCCCACTTCCTGTGGTACAACAGAACAAAACGCCACCCACATGGGTAGCGTTCTCACACTGAATGGCACGCTGGCATCCATTGTTGCTGCTATTGGGCTGGTCCATTTTACTGAAGGCCTCCTATGCCCTCTGCATACCACCAAGCACCAACTGCACCACTTAGCGTCACAACCTCCTCCAGCAACTGATCGTGTTGGCACGCCCAAAATGAGCAAGTAAGTGTTCTACCTACAAGTTGCCTACAGTGGTTGACTAAGCTCTTTTGCCTGTAAGAAATCCTGGTGATACAATGACTAACCATCAAAAGGTTGGTCTGAATCTACCCGGTGACTTTGTGGGGAAAAGACCAGAAATCTGCTCTTGTAAAGATTTGTACAGGAAATCCTATGAGGCAGCTCTACACTGTGAGAGAGCATCACTGAGTCAGATCCAACCAACATTTGGCTGGACCAAAATTTATGACCATAACACTGTTAAATGGCTTCATTTAGAACACAAACGTGTAGTATATCCTCCTTTAGGAAACATATTTCAATGTTTTCTCTACTAATTTCTAAATTCATTGTCCACTTCCTATTTTTTAAATTTTGGAATTAATGTTAATCATATCTTTCAGAGGTGTTCTAAATGTAGCAACAGCAATTCTGTAGCAGGCTTCTGACAAAGCATTGGCAGTTCTGAATCTGTAGGCCAGTGTTTCCCAGGGTGGCCCATTCTGTCCCAGGGAGGTGCTACAGCAGCCCAGGGGGGGGGGGCTGCATACACTTTACCCTGCATTATGGGTTACAATACACAGGTTTTTTTATTGCCAAAGGAACACCTGTTTCCCCTGAAAAGGAGGTAGTAGGAGGCCAAATAAGTTTGAGAACCTATGCCCCAGGGGGTTTTCATTACCAGAAAACAAACAAGCAAACAAATCCCAACAATCTTCCAACAAAACAGTGACCTGAAAAGAGCGTTTTAAATGGCATCACAATGAGATAAAAATGTCACAAGTTAAATCAATATCATTTCCCCCTCCAAGGATAGCTTCTGAAAATGCCATTCAACTCCCGAAGTGAAGGCAGAACAGACCCACTGCCTCCTGATGGGGAGCAAAGAACCTAGGATGTCCAGATTACAAATTCCTCTGCCATGATTTGTTTACAGTACAGTTCAGTGAGGGTTATTGGAAAATAAGGCTGGGGACCTCAGAGTCATGGTAAAGCCACAAACTCTTCATGAGCAAGGGTTCGTTTGCGCTCCAGACCTGGCACTGACTGTGCTAAGATCTGCTGGCTAACCGAATGGTTACCAGGCCCGAGTCTAAGGGATTTACCAGCACCTCGCTTCCGGTGAGGGACACTCTCTTTATTTATTTATTTATTAACAGTTTATTAGGGACTCATACAACTCTTATCACAATCCATACATACATCAATTGTATAAAGCACATCTATACATTCTTTACCCTAATCATTTTCAAAGCATTTGCTCTCCGATTAAGACCTTTGCACCAAGTCCTCTTTTTTCCCCTCCCTCCCCGCTAACCCATTCCTCATGAGCCCTTGATAATTTATAAATTATTATTTTGTCATATCTTGCCCTATCTGGCGTCTCCCTTCATCCCCTTTTCTGTTGTCCGTCCCTCAGGGAGGAGGTCACATGTAGATCCTTGTAATCAGTTCCCTCTTTCCAACCCACTCACCCTCAACCCTTCCAGTATTGTCCTTCACACCCCTGGTTCTGAAGGTATCATCCACCCTGGATTCCCTGTGCCTCCAGCTCCCATATGCACCAGTGTACAACCTCTGCCCTATCCAGGCTTGCAAGGTAGAATTCGGATCATGGTAGTGGGGGTGGGGGGAGGAAGCATTTAGGAACTGGAGGAAAGCTGTATTCATCGGTGCTACATCGCACCCTGACTGACTCATCTCCTCCTCTAGATCCCTCTGTGAGGGGATCTCCAGTGGCCGACAAATGGGCTTTGGGTCTCCACTCTGCACTTCCCCCTTCATTCACTATGGTAAGATTTTTTTTTTGATGATGTCTTATACCTGATCTGTTCGACACCTTGTGATCACACAGGCTGGTGTGCTTCCTCCATGTGGGCTTTGTTGCTTCTGAGCTAGATGGCCGCTTGTTCACCTTCAAGCCTTTAAGACCCTAGACACTATCTCTTTTGATAGCCTGGCATCATCAGCTTTCTTGGCCACATTTGCTTATGCATCCGTTTGTCCTCAGTGATCGTATCATGGAGGTGTGCACCCGATGATACGATTTTTTGTTCTTTGATGCCTGATAACTGAGTCCTTCAGAACCACGTGATCACACAGGCTGGTGTGTTCTTCCATGTGGGCTTTGTTGCTTCTGAGCTAGATGGCCGCTTGTTTATCTTCAAGCCTTTAAGACCCCAGACGCTATCTCTTTTGATAGCCGGGCACCATCAGCTTTCTTCACCACATTTGCTTGTTCACCCACTTTGGCTTCAGTGGTTATGTCGGGAGGGTGAGCATCATAGAATGCCAATTTAATAGAAGAAAGTATTCTTGCATTGAGGGATTGCTTGAGTAGAAGCCCAAGGTCCTTCTGCCACCTTAATTCAAAACCGATATAGACACATAGATCTATTTCTCCATCCTCATATATATTTGCATGTACATGTCTTTGTCTAGACTGCTATAAACGCCCTTTGCCTCCTAGCTCTTTCCTCTATTCCCCTTGACTTTCCTCCTGCCCCACTACCATGCTCCGTCCCCACCTAGGTTACAGCTTTACCTCTTCATTACCTATACCCTTGATCATTCCCTACCAGGCCTGTCACTCCCACCTCACCACCAATTTGGATCCCATGTTGTTCCCTTATCCCCGGGTTTGTTAACACCACTTCCTTAACCCCCACCTCCGCCTATCCCAAGTGCCCTTGGAATTGTTGGTCCCGTTGTTTTTCCTCCAAGTAGTTCATCCAGCCTATCTTATTTAGACAGACTTGTGGAGATAATAACATGCACAAAAACAAGACAGAGGAAAACAAAGCAACAGTATACAGCAAAACAACAACAAACCACAGACAAAGAATAAAACAAAACACATCAAGAAAGAAAAGCTTGTAGTTAGTTCAAGGATCGTTTGTTGGCCTTTAGGAGTGTTTTTCAGTCATCTGTTGGGGCACCACGCCCTGCCCCCAAAGTCCACTTACAGCATTCCTTGGGGACCTTGCCACTCCATTCCCTTGGTGTTCCGCTGCACTCCCCCAGTGATTTGCCTCGGTGTGGTGGGATCAGGTCAGGTGCAATTCCCACACTGTGTCTCTGGTGCTGTCCCCTGTAGCACCATGGGTCAGTGAGGAGCATCATATCTCATAGTGGGGCCAGCCATATTGTCCTTTCTGTGGACTGGCTGCTCTAATCAGGAACATCATCCTCACAGCCTGGTGGGCCAGGCTGTGCTCCACTGTCTCCTCTTCCCCCTTCATCTGCTCCCGTGTGCTCTGATCAGATATATCCTTCTCCTAGAGCTGCAGAATCAATGTCATCCTTTTGAAACAAATTCTTCGGGGGGGGGGGAGGGGCAGGCATCCATTTATTATTTGGTACTGGGGCCAGCCTCCAAGACCTCTCCACTGGTCCCCTACTCCACACCGGAATGTTGCATTCTCATCTTGAGGCACTGGGTTGAAATCTGGTCCCTCTTTCCCTGCGGAGATATAAACAATACCCTCTCTTGGGTGGGATAGTGCCCCATGCCCCCGCTCCCCTTTTCTTCCTTATATTTATCCTTTTTTTTCCCCTTTCCCCACCTCCTCCCCAGTTGTCTACCATGTGCATCCCTGGATTTGATCTGGTCTCTGCCATACTACACAGTCCTCACCCCAAAAATGTTTGTATACAGCTTTTTCCCTATGCCCCTTTTGCATTAAAAAAAAAATACCTCAGCGGGCTCATGTTGTACTTGTCCTTTTGTGCCTGACTTACTTCGCTTAGCATGATTTCTTCCAGTTCTTCCCATGCCGCTATGTGCCTCATACGTTCATCACTGCTTTTTAGTGATGTGTAGTACTCCATTGTATGTATATACCACAGTTTTTTAATCCAATCGTCAGTTGATGGAAATTTGGGTTGCTTCCAGCTCCTTGCAATTGTGAACTGTGCCGCAATGAACACTGGAGCACAGATGTCTGGCCTTGGTTAGTTCTTGCCTCTTCTGGGTATATGCCCAGTAGGGGGATTGCTGGGTCCTATGGTAACTCTATTTCCATCTGTTTTAGATATCGCCAGATTGATTTCCATAGTGGCTGTACATACTTACAGGTCCACCAGCAGTGGATGAGAGTTCCTGTCTCCCCACAGCCCCTCCAACACTTGTTGCTTTCTGATTTTTTGAATTGGGCTACCTTTGAGGGTGTCAGGTGGTACCTCATTGTTGTTTTAATTTGCATTTTTCTATGGCTAAAGATCAGGAACATTTTCTCCTGTTTGTTGGCCATTCAGATTTCTGCCTCTGTGAAGCTTCTGTTCAAGTCCTTTGCCCACCTCTCAAGTGGGCTATTAGTTTTTTCCTTTTTGGAAGCTAGCAGAGTATTGTAGATTTTAATAATGTCTTTGTCTGATGTGTCATTGCTAAAGATGTTTTCCCAGTCTGTGGAGTCTCTTATTACTCTCTTGGTGAATGCTTTCGATGTACACAAGTGTTTTATTTTCAGTATATCCCATGTGTCAATTTTTGCCTCCTGTGTGTGTGTCCCACCCTATTTCTGATAGCCTTTGTATTCCCTGTGCCAAAGTTCTCAAGTTGGTCCCAATTCCCTCATTGATGGCCCTAATAGTTTGGGGTTTAACTTCAAGGTCTGTGATCCACCTTGTTTATTCTTGTGCATGGACTGAGATAAGGGTCTTGCTTCATTTTTCTGCATGTAAATAACCATTTTTTTCCAGCACCACTTGTTAAAAAGGGAATCTGTTTCCCATTTGGTGTTTTTGGGGCCCTTATCAAAGATCAGCTGTCTGTGTGCTGATGCCTTTATTTCTGGGTTTTCAGTTCTTTTCCATTGGTCTGAGTATCTGTCATTGTACCAATACCATGCAGTTTTGAGAACTGTGGCTGTCTAGTATGTGCCAAGTCAGGTAAAGCAAGCCCTCCCATGGTGTCCTTCTTCTTGAGGAGTTCTCTGCTAATTCTGGGCATCTTCCCTCTCCATATGAAGTTGGTAAATCAGTTTTTCCATTTCTTTGAAGAAAGATGAGGGTAATTGTATCAGGATGGCATTAAACTTATATAGTGTTTTTGGCAGAACTGACATCTTAACTATATTAAGTTTTCCAATCCAAGAGCATGGGATATTCTTCCATTTGTTGAGGTCGCTCTTGGTTTCTTGCAATAGTGTTCTATAGTTTTCCCTGTATAGATCTTTTGTTTTTTCAATCCGGTATATTCCTAGATATTTCAATTTGTATTTGGCTATTGTGAAGGGTACCACCTTTTTGACCTTTTCTTCTGTGGTCTTATCCGATGTGTGTAACAGTCCAATGTACTTCTGTCTGTTGATCGTGTATCCTGCCACTGCCAAACTCCTCTATGGCTTCCAGTACTCCCCTTGTGGAACTTTTGGGATTTTCCATATATAAAATCATATCATCTGCAAATAACGAGTTTCACCTCTTCCTTCCCCAGACGAATACCTTTGATGTCTCTTCTTTGCTTTATGCTGTTAGCTAAAACCTCCAGCATATTAAATAAGAGTGGGGACAAGGGCCATCCTTATCTGGTCCCCCTTTTCAGTGGGATTGTGTTAGTCTTTTCTCCATTGACTACCACGTTGGCTGTTGGTTTTTCATATGTAGCTTGTATAGTCTTGAGAAACATCCATTCCTATCTTCGCAAGTGTTGGATGTTGTCAAAACAGGAATTGGTGTTGGATGTTGTCAAATGCTTTTTCTGCATCTATCGATATTATCATGTGATTCTTATAGTTTTTCATGTCAATGTGACAAATACTAATGGTCTTTCATATGTTGAACCATCCCTGCATCCCTGGTATGAATCCCACTTGGTCACGGTGAATTATTTGTTTTATATACGTTTGTATTCTGTTAGCTAGTATTTTGTTAAGGATTTTTGCATCAATGTTCATTAGGGATATTGGTCTGTAGTTCTCGATTCTTGTGGGATCCTTGCCCAGTTTGGGTATCAGAGTTATACTAGCTTCATAGAAGGAGTTCGGGAGTTTGCCATCTTTTTCTATGTTCTGGAACAGTTTGTGTAGGATTGGTGTTAGTTCTTCCCTAAATGCTTAGTAGAATTCTCCAGTGAAGCCATCTGGTCCAGGGGATTTTTTTGTTGGTAATCCCTTGATAACCTTTTCTATTTCTTCTATTGCTATGGGTCTGTTGAGATTCTTGATGTCCACCGAGGATAGTCTAGGGAGGGATTGTTTTTCCAAGAATTTGTCCATGTCTTCCAAATTGTTGAATTCAATGGAGTATCATCCTTCATAGTACTGTGTAACTATCCTTTTGATTTCATTAGGGTCTGTTGTAATGACCCTTCATCCCTTATTCTTGCTATTGAGATTTGTTCCCTCCTTTCTTTGTTTAGGTTTGCCAGTGGTCTATCGATTCTGTTGATCCTTTCAAAGAACCAACTTTTAGCGAGATTAATTTTTTCCATAGTTTTCTTATTTTCCCTCTCCTGGATTTCAACCCTGATTTTTATAATTTCTTTTCTTTTGCTATTAGTAGGATTGGAAGGACACTCTTTTTACACAGCTTGTAAAATTAAGAGTTTTCTTGTATACTTGAAGTATATTTTTATTAACGATCCCATTTAATTTGAAAATGAAATTAGAAAAAGATGTGATGGCCATTTCCTAAGAACCTAATCACAAATAAAGCGAATTTCTAAAAGCGAACAGGGTTATTTTGCAACACCAATTTTTAAAATTTCATAATAAAGATACACTTGACCACATTTAATAGAAAAGTACCCTTTTATTGAGAGGTAAGACAAGTATATTTACACTATTTAATTGTTAGATCATGTAATTTGACCATGAGACTTTAAAAAGCAGCAGTATTTCAGAAATTACAATTTATAAGGGGAAAAGAAAATGTTCCAAATTATGTTTGTTACAGAAAATACATTTGAACAATGACAGAAACATTTAAGGCTAAGTAGTATTAGACCTTTTCCTCTCTGTGTATGGAAATAATAGAAGTACATCTTTCTCAGAAAGACAGGAGGCTAATTTTGGAAAGGGAGAGTGATATGAGAAAATATGCTTCAAAATATAGCCTCATCAATAGTCCTGAAAAAAAAAACAAAACACCACACATACAATGCTGCAAAGTAGTCCCAAAGTCATACTTAACATTAAATGTGGACTCACTTAAAACAAACTTGCTCCAGCACCTTCAACTAGTTAAGGGCTGGGAGATTATCCAATCGGTCCCGTGCTTCTGCCTAGTAAGGAATCTGTCACAGTGCAAAGAACATCTTGGTAGAAATTTACGTCTATAAACGAGTCAAAGAACATGTGTTCCTTACATTAACAGATGCCGTTCTTACTCCAAAAAGGTAGAATTATCTTAAATAATATGGGTCAAAAGGATTTATAGTCGAGTCCAACAGGGCACCTTGTTAGTCAATCCCACAAATGTATATATATGTATGCATATGTGTGTTTGTGTGTATTTGACACTCTTCAAGTGAAGACATTACCTTTTTAAAGGAAAGGAAAGAACGTTAGACACAACACCAGATCTCTTATTATTCCAAGAACTGCTGAGGTAGGAGTCTCCATTCGCCAGTATCACTGCATTTTCACAGACGATATCTAAGTTAAATGTCAGTATCAAAGAGACAGCAATCCACAAGAATGAACCATCAGACGATATACCAAGTGTTTCCATCTTTAGACAAACAACATTGGGAGTTCTCTGGGAAACAAGAGATTAAATTTAAGAAAAAACAAACTCATATATTTTGAAGGTACTTTTAAAAATAAAAACCAGATTTCAATTTTGATCTTATGTATGAAAACGCTTTACAAGTTAAAAAAAAAAGAGAGCAAACAGTGCACTCATTGGTGATAAAACAAACAGTATTATGATCAATGCACTGTGGTTCCAGCTCTCTACCAGTAGAACTGCTACTGCCCACAGCTATTGAAGAAACAAGTGTTTCCTAGTGTCTTTCAAGCAAAAGCAGGAAAGACACACATTACTTTTTTAGTGTCTATAGCCAGTTTAACTGCATTAAAACAACGTCAGTATGTGAACTCATTTTCTCCGTTACTCAAGATGGAGAGGACTCATCCAAAGCATATATCATGCCCTTTTTTGATTTTTTACTAAGAAAAGAAAAAAGAAAAAAATGGGTAAACTCAGCTTAAGTGAATAGCCCTTTAAAAAGCTGCAAGTTGAACCTTTTAACATCTTTCTTACATGTTTTACAAGTAAGCATTACCAATCATTACTGATTGTAATTTATGAAAAATAAAATAATAAAACTACTGCCAAAATGGGAGGCAAACAAAGGAATAACTACAACATGACAGGGAAAAATCCACTTAGTTTGCATCATTTAGTATCATAAATAAAACACATTTCGCTGAGATAAGTCATGTAACAGATCACTTAATGGCCGAGAGCACTGTTTGTTATGTGAACAATTCGGGCAGATACTCATGGGACGAGGTGACTATTTCCCGAGGGTGTTGCTGAAGGAAAAAGTGCTTGCTCAGTTGCAATAAAGAAACTAAAGAATGACCTTTGCATATTACAAAGAATAGTTAGTTTTGATTTTCATCTACTTTGAAACATTAAGATTCAGAAGAACTACAAAAGTTTTATTTTAGCCATGTTTTTTTTAAAAAAAGTGATTGATACATCAGAAAAAACCTTGCCCCCGGTTTTAATACATGAAAAGACATAATCCAATCAGATGCATGCTTTACTTCCAGAGACACAGTGCAACTGGAAAAGCCTTTGCCCGTGCCGCGCTGGTTCCGAGAGACAGTCCCTCTGGACGTTCCCAGGCACCGCAGTTCTGTCGGGACGGCCGTTTCACACATCGTGGAAAGACCAGAAAAATTGCCCCGAGAGTCTCAGTATGGATTGTAACATGGGTCTCAGCTCCTGCAGTCTGCTTGCTGACTTCTCAGAACATTTGATGAACAAACCTGTTTTTGTCTTTGCTAATTGCTGTTGGTACTTTGTAGGCTACATGTTTTGAAGTTCTTTAAAGAACATTACAAGCTATTTCATGTAATTTAATTTTGTGCTGAATATTCTTTGAAGGAATTTATAAATAATACAATATGTTAAACGAGTCTTCAGTTCTCTTTGTTGTTATACCATATTGTTGCTTTCTCCAACTTTATCTACAAACTGTTAAACAGGAAAAAAGAAGGAAAACAATTAGCAACAGTCCCATGGATTACAGTCTGCTATCAATATTCCAGATGTTGGTTTAAAAATCCAGCTTTAC
The DNA here is from genome assembly GCF_050624435.1 of Tenrec ecaudatus. Classification (NCBI taxonomy): domain Eukaryota; kingdom Metazoa; phylum Chordata; class Mammalia; order Afrosoricida; family Tenrecidae; genus Tenrec; species Tenrec ecaudatus. The sequence continues at coordinate 110,189,806 of NC_134535.1, forward strand.
ACGATTTGTGGAAATTTAAGGTATGACTGACAGTGATTAATCAGAACTACTCACCACCATCTTCTGACACATAAATGTTTAAAATAAATTTTTTCTCCTAAAATTTGCTTTTAACATGACATGTTATACATATGAATTTAAAGATGCAACATGACAAATGTAATAATGAATAAATAACTTAGGGCACATGATAACACTGCTAGCTTAAGAAAAAAGTAAACAACAAAAAATGAAATGTCAGCCACTCATGCATTAATGAACCCAATAAGATATTTCAACTGACCATTAGTGTGGATCTCTCCTGGGCCTATGTAGTCTTTGAACAAACAGATTTAACTCCATTAAGTTCAATCATTAACAACAGCTATTGACTAAAAATACTTTAAATGTGTATTCTGGACTTCAGACTGAAAGTGGCAACAACATTAACAATAGATGTAATGATGCAGACATAAATTTATAATTATTAATTATAAATTTCAGTACACATTAATTTAAGTGGTTATTCACATTGGTTACCCCACCCCCACAGTAAAGAGCAGTCTGGCTTTCTTTAGCAATTCCAAATGGGGATTCAGTATTGAACCAAAATATCTAATTAGTGGAGACATTAAAAGAAATGTAATCTGAGTTATTCCAATACTATCAAAATCTAGCAATCATTTTGACGGCTTCTTTTATTTACTATGCACATCTTTACTTAAGCATTTATCATCATTAAATAATGATAGGGAACATAATTGACAGTACTGGCTGCCCATTTATTCAAATACTGCCTTATCCTTAAATGAAGGATATAAATAATGTTTATAATTTCATAGCTAGAATTTCTAATAAATCCAACAGTCACTTTAAGAATAAACATTGACAACTGTATTTACTTGGAGGCTACTGCAAACGACACCAGGCTACACCGCGATAGGCAAAATTCCAATATTCTGTATTACAAATAGTTGGATGACTACTAAAAAGTTGTTCTGAATGTATTTGTAGATTTATCAGAAAATTTAAAAATTAATTATTTTTTTATTCCTTAGAATTTTAAAGAAAATATAAATGAGAAAAGCTATCCTCTCTTCAAGGATAACTTAAATCTCTAGGTTTCCTTGACTGAAAAGTTCTGATGCTAAAATTGAATCTAGGGATAGAAATGGGATTAAGCTTATTCTTCCTCTCCTAGGGTAAAGTCTGCATGAGCGCCTTCAGAGTTCAAGTTCTATGGTTCTTCTTCGAAGATCTACAAAAGTCTGTAAGTAACTCTAGGAAGATGATGGACTCTAGATCGGTGATGTTTTAAATGTGCATTTAAGGCTTGTTTATCCCAGTGGTTCAGGATAGATGTGGAACTACAAAATGTCCAAAGATTTAGTCTCAAAGATTGTCCCCAACTCGGCTGAATTCCAGACTACCCAGATGCTTTTGAAATTTAAGGATGTAGTTTACTTTTAAATATGGGATCAAGACGCAAAAAAGTCAGCTGGAATTCTTGAGGTCAATGAAATGCCATCCATCCTTCATTCATCCATTTAGCAAAAATGTTCTGCATGTCCATTGTGTGCTGGGTAAGGTGCCGGGTACCAGGAGCAGGTAGAACAGTGACAAACATACAGTCTGCTTCTGCTCTCTAGGGCTGTAACATGTCACATAGAAGCGACGCTCTTTTCCTGACAACTGGAACATGAAGAAGCAGGGCTAAGACATAGGTGTGCGCATGGAAAGCTACAGAAGTGCAGCCTTAGTCAGAGCCCAGGTTAGTCCATGAGTCAGGAAAGATTTTTTCTGAGAAGGCAGTGAGTAAGCTCCATTGGAAAGACATTCCAAACCTCCTCTAGTGTTACAGTCTTCGCCCTAGGGGTTAGCGTCAAGTATTTGCTGAATGAATAGTAAATGTAGGGAAGTCACTTGGCAATTTTTAAAACGTTCTCTTTAACCTTTATTAATGATCTAATTTGACACATTTTTAAAATCAGTATAAACACGGAGGCCCACCCTGCAGAAGCTAAATAGTCGATGTTATGGACAGAGCTGGGAAGAGAATCATATCATACTGATTTGCAGCACGATAATCTTCCGTTTTATGTCTTAAATCACTCTACTTGGTGATGTATACTCTGAGAAAGAAAATATTTGCAAGAAAAATCGTATCCTTTCCATATGACTGTATCTAAGATTAGAGGTCATATGAAATTGAATTGGAAAGTACCTTGAGTCCTCAAAGAGAAAGGGAGCATTGTCTATTAATCTGAACAGCATTTAAATTAGATAACAATGTTAAAAATGGATGCAGTGAAATACAATTTCAAGTTGTATACATTTAGCGATGACTATTCTTTCTGGTATTCATGGTAACCATGATCTATGTGGTGTAAACATTTATATGACAATCCCAAATAATCAATTACCCAATCAAGTGTATCAGCCATTCAAATTTCTATAAGTAAAATGCATCCAAAAGTATGTATTTTGATGGCTTGAAAATAGAAAGCTAAATCCACATTACTTACTGATCTGATTCCAGGTAAATTCAAGAGGGATCCAAGGATTGGCACTCTTCTGATAAACCCGACCACCACAGGGAAGAAGCCCCTGGGAGAGGGAAAGAAGGTTCGTACAGTGAACACATTCTCTACCGTCGCAACTAACCACTAACCAAACAACAGAAAGGCTGCTAGTACAATTTTGAATGCTGTCAACTCGGAATTCTGAATGACAACAAACCTCACCGGAAAATGTTCCGTTTGGTAAAAACACTGAAGACCTTGAAGCCAAGCTACACTAGATGCCCAGGCTGACTGGTGATCTCAGTTCAACCACAGGTGGTTTCCCCAACTGTGCTGAGTTGTGTGGGGCAGAGGAACAGAAGAAAAACGCTGGAGAACACATATGGAAAGGAACATGGAAATAAGAACACCATCAGTGACTAGCTCCGAGTGTCCAGTATGCTCTCAACTGCCTACAAGCCGAGCATTACTGAGTCTCCTCCTTTGGGTCAAAATACGAGTTCATGGAAGTCACAGGGCTTTTATCCAATGTTAACCTGACTGTGGCTCAGTGACACCATCTCTATCTGGGCCGAGTGAGAACGCTCTTCTGAACGAAATTAAGAATAAACCCTGACTGCGACTCAGGATGGCCTCAAGCATATTAGAATAGGAACCGGGCCCAGAGTGCTTAACGGCTTACTCTCCAGAAGAAAGTCACGGGGTCTTTCTTCTGAGACACCTCCCAGGAGACGATAAGCACCACTTTTCAGGGCGCAGTCAGGTCCTACACTGTGTGCCCCACCCAGGGACTCCAGGGGTAGTATAAACTCCCAAACCCACTCACTGACATCGAGTGGATGCCGACTCATGGTGACCTGAGAGGACAGGCTAGACCTGCCCGTGAGTTCCTGAAAAGAAGTGCTCCTGGGTGTACATTGCCTCGTCTTTCTTCCTGCGAGAGGGATGGTGGTTTTGAACTGCTGACCTGTGGTTGGCAGCCCAACTTGTAAATACTACGCGACCAATGCGCAAAAAGTCAAGTAGTTAGAGATGAAAATACTATAATGGGTACAATTCAAAAGAAAGCAGTAAGATTAAATTAAGAATGTAGAATAAGTGAAGAAAAGTTAAACAGAAAGTGGGAAAATTATGAAGGTATTGTTTGCATCTCTCTACACCTTCCCCGAGGAATTTTGTACCTTTAATTTATACATCAAAACAACTTTGGCATACCCAAGGGACCCAAATGCTGTTCTCTTTCCATGGTCTTTGAGTTTTGGAAAGTAAAGGAACTTCTGAAGTGGTAAGATCAGGGCTGTAGGGTGCATGGCAGTACAATTTTATGACAGCCCTTGTTACTGTCATTGTGATGGCGGGAACAAATTCAGTTCTTGCAGTATGTACAGGTGAGTTTGAAGTAAAATTGTAAAATTTTAAAGGATATGATTTAGATAATAGTGATGTATTTGTGAAAAAATATTTCAGCCAACCTTCCTGCCCCCAAAATGCAGTTTTTAATTTTCTTCAAACCTCTTCACAATTAGCCCCTGTGATTATTCTGTGTCACGTTTGCCGCTTGGAATCTCAAAAGAGTCCCTATAACCATCTGGACTGACCTTTCTGCCATGTAGTTAACTGGTTCAGCAGGCCCCCTTGAAAGCCACTGTTTGGATTGAGCTTTTCTCTTAAAGGTACCTTAACATGAAGTCTGATTATCAAGAGAATTTGACTGCAGCCATCCAGTGTTTAAACACTCTTTCCACAGATTCCAACCCCGCTGGCATAATGTGCATCTTGGGCTGCGATCCACACGGTTAGACACCCACAGGGGGTCGCTACCACCACTGACTCAATGGCATTGAGTCTAACATGGAATAAATCTGTACATGTTTGAACAAGAACCTTATTAGCAATTCTTCTTTGACTTATCCCTACAGTGCTCTTTGTACTAGTCAACGATCCCTTAACTGGCTCCCATCTACCTGTCTCTTTTTAATGCATGCTCTCTAGGGAGTAGTTTGCTTAATATGCTATGTTTACAACTGTTGCCACCTGGCTGCAAATGTACTTGTCAGTCCTATCTCTACCCAGTCCAGTCCATTCGTTACAGGCTTGTCTCAGTACACTGCTCCTTCTTTCTAGAAGCAGCCATTGGGAAATTTTCCATTTTCCCAGGAATTTTTTGAAGCACCTCTTTCTTATGTGGCCCTTTATTTTTTTGTGGTTCAGTGAGAGAATTCTCCCCATCTACGTGGGAGGCCTGGGCTGGATTTCTGGACCACACACCTCCAGTAAAGGTTTCACTTTTCCCATGTGACCATGATACTAATAATGAAGAGGTGTAAGTGGCATGTCCAGAAGACAGACTAGGATGAAAGGTCTGGTGATCTACTTCTGAAAACCAGTCACTGAAAGCCCGATGGATCACAGCGGTCAGATTCTGGGGAGCACAGGGTTGCCCTGAACCAGGGCCAGCTCCATAGCAGCTAACACCGCCACCAGTTCTCTGTCTAGTTAAATGTCCTTTTTCCTCTCATTACAGGATGAATTGCTACCCATCTTTCAAAGTCCAGTTCATCACCTAACGTATCTTCTCTTTCACTACGAGATGTAGTTTCTTCTTTAATTATACTCCTAAAATCCTTTACATATATACGCTGTCACATCCTACTGATCTCTTTACACATGTACTTCCCACATTAGAGATAAATTCCCTAAGTCAGATTTGGCCCTTAGTTCATCTCCTGTGATACCAGAGTACTTCAAAGACAGAAGACACAGAGCATATATTTCTAGAATAAACAATTAAGACCTCCTCCATTAGTAGGCATTGCCTCAGCGATTATTGTGCATTTACTTTGGTAACAAAGAGGCTGGCAAACTGTGGCTCAAGAGCCACATGCGGCTCTTTCAGTACGTACAGGTGAGTTCGAAGTAAAATCAAAACATTTTAAAGGATATGATTTAGATAATAGCGATTTATTTGTGAAAAATATTTATGGTTCCTGAATATTTTTTAAATGGTTGTGAGGGTTAGGATTGGCTCTTCTGTCTCACAAGATTGTCAGCTTCTGACCCAGCCCATGGCGATCCGTGGATCCTGACTCATAGCAACCCTACTTAGGTTTGCTGAGACTATGTTGCTCTACAGCAGCGACCCTCTTAGACAGCTCCTCGTGTGGTGGGGACCCCAACCATAACATCATTTTCGTTGCTACTTCATAAGTGTAATTTTGTTACTGTTATGAATCATAATGTAAATATATGATATGCAAGCTATATTTTCAGTTGAACATAATTAAAACACAGTGATTTATCACAAAACAGTATCTAATTATATATTGTGAACGATGTGTTTTCTGATGGTCTTAGGTGACCCCTGTGAAAGGGTCGTTCAACCCCAAAGAGGTTGCGACTGAGGTTGAGAACCACTGCTTTACAGGCATCTTTCTTCTGGGGAGTGTCTAGTGAGTTTGAACCGCAGACTTTGTGGTTAAAAGTCTAATGCTTATATTAACTATTCAAAGTCTCCAATATCGTGTGTGGCCTGGAGTTTTCTATTACGAACAGGGCCATGACTATAAGGAATCATATTCCATGCACTAAAATGCTGGGTCTATCCACTCACATAACTTTCTATAACTTTTTGGTTAATGTAAGAATTATCCTAAAGATAGTGTCAGAAATAAAATGAAATTTATTACATTGCAATCAGTTTCCAAGACAACGTATGCCCTTACTTAGACAATCTTCTCTGCATTAAACTTTTTGTAGTTGATTAAATGGTGTCAATTGTAATACAAGACAAAAGCTAAAAATAATTTAAGGAAATTATTGTCTCCTTCTGCAGTGATGCAAATACCAGGGACTGTGTAATAAGAAAAGAGGCATGTGATACAGTGGTTAACAGAAAGGCTGGCTGTTCAAACTTACCAGCCACTCTGGGTGGAAAGATGTGGTACGGTCTGTTTCTATGAAGATCATAGCCCAGGAAACCCTACGGGGGCAGTCCTAAAGGGCTGTGAAGAGTTGGAGCTGACTTGATGACAAGGGGTAACACGAACTTGACAATAGGATTTACTGAAAGAGTAAAGAAAAGAAAATGATCGGCTTACCTGAATAAGAGAAAGAACCCGTAAATTTCGAAGATCATGCCTATCAAAGGCCAACCAACAAGGACTACAAATACACCACCCAGGAAAAATCCTGTAGCTTTCATTTTGTGTTTTTGGAAGAAGAATCTGAATGTTCTCTCTAAGCCAATTACAAAAGCCAAGCCTGCGACAAATAAAACCTAGAACACAAAGAAAAATCAACATAGAGAAAATAGTTAAAAGCAGTCAATTAAAAAGCAGGATCAAAGCTAAATATTAAAAGTAGTACATTTGTTTGGGTTTTAAAGTGGATAACTGGCTGAGAGTGAACTGTAACATATAACAAAGAAACAGAGGCCAGGAGTGGACTAAGCATGTAAGAGTGGGATTCTAATCTTCTTAGTCCTCTATCTGATTTAATGGAGAAAGAAACCAAGAAAGAGTAGGCTTTACAACAAGGTATGTGCAGCAGTCCTTTCTTCAGGTGGAGCTGAACAGACACAGCTAAATCCAGCAGAGGAGTAGCAATGTCTCGAGAGGGAAAGGTCCTCTGGATGAGTGAGATACATGGCCAAGCGGACAATACAAGAAACCAGGTAAAGTCAGCAAAGAAGATGATAATTTTACTAACTCCAGAGTATGTGGTGGTAGCAGAAGTAAGACTGGAGCCATATGCACTCAAACACACATACATTTTAGATATTTTGGACAGCAGACAAGAAATGGTGACCTACAACAGTTGGCTGCCTCCCGTCTTCTTCCTGAAGGCTTGATCTACCCATTAGCTTTCTTGACTGGGAAATATTTTTTAAGAATATATATTACGTCTAAAGGTAAATTTCATAGTCAGCAATATTGTTTATATGATCATTTATTAAAACATTAATTTCAAAAATTTTGTTATCCTTTATCTTTTTCTTATTTCAAATTAAAAGCTCAAAAGAACATACCATTCAAAAAGTATTTAGTCATTCAGTGACTTTTTATTACGTATTCCTAAAACATTTGAACCTCTACAAATGAATAATACATAATTCAAATAAATAATATAAGCATCTTTCTAAGCATTCAGTAATTAATAAAGATACATTTTCTAAAAAGTTTTTAAAAACTGTATTTTAGGTTACTAAATCAAACCTGGACTCTGAGGTGTTTAAAGTTGATATTTTAACAAATTTACCAACACATCGGACTATTAAGTCCTCTATTTTGAATTCCTATTTAGAGGCAGTTTTCAATTAAAGAAAGCTAAGAAGCTCTGGCAGTGCAGTGATTAAGTGCTCAAGTACAAACTCAAAGGTTAGTGGTTCGAGCCCACTAACTACTTCTATGGGATAAAGATAGGGCGACCGCTTACATCAACATTTAAGGCCAAGAAACCCCTAGGGTCCAGTCCTACTCTTGTCTTCTAGGGTTGCTATGAGTCAGAATCAACTTGACAACAATGGGTTTTTTCCAGTTAATACACTGTAAATCATTTAGAAGACACTTAATGGAATAGTTCTGAATTAGAAAACCCCATTAAGAATTTTCTTTTTATTACTTAAACAGTAGGCTAACAGGTTTCATTCCTGATGGAAATAGAATATGGAGTGGGAGTTTCTACCTATTAATTATAATGAATTACTTCTCCAAATTTAATAGCAGGTAGTGATTCATTTGTAGTTAAATTTCCTTAAGAATTTAATTAAAATGCATATTTAAAAACTCACATTTCCAATAGCCAGTAGTGCTTTGTCAAAAAAGAGAATCATCCCAAAGAACAGGAAAAACACTCCAAATCCTGTTAGCCCCATTCCAATTTCTGCAATATAAGTTACATGGTTAAGTGCAGAGGAAAATTAAGTCACATTAAGAGCCTGGTAAGCTAAGAGAATTTAACACTTATCTTGGGGTCAAATAAGTGAGGTGGTCCCCAACATAGCAGACTAACTCATAATAATATTAAGATCTAAAACAAATTAAGAGCCACAAATTACTTCAAAATTTAAAACATGAATGATAATTATATTTTTCACAGACATAGCAATAGGTAACTAGGGTTCTAAACCTTTGGCATGTAATTCTCCCTCAACCCATCCCCCACCTCCAGAGAACCTCTTTGACATGAGACATTATATGGGTTTTCTTTCATAGATTTATCATTGTTCACGTTTCTTGGCTCTTATAATCAATCCCTTCTTTAACCTATTAACACAATATGCTTCATCAATTATAGACTGCTTTTCACAATGGTAATAAGAAATATTTAGATGATCACAGTAGTTGTCTCCCCAAAATTAATCTTTAGGACAGTCATCCCTTAACTTCTTGATAACTTTCTTACAGATTTGTCTATGATTACATTTTGAATTCATTCACGCATTTAATCCAGTGAACAAGGTCATCTCTGTGAAGTTTCGATTGTTTTTACCTACTACTAATATTCATGGCGTTTACTCATTCATTCAAGAACCCAGAGTTACAGATTAGATCCCAGCAACGGTTCCAGGTATTGAATATACAGTGATAGATAACATTAAGCTTTGAAGTCTGAGTTCATGTATCTGTAAGGATTAATAATTTTATTGACTTTACATTCATTCTTTCAATCTTAACATTTTCGTTTGAAGAACCCTAACTTTCTGTAACAGTGATACGCCTCTGTTCATGCCACGGAGTCACCGCTTTGATCACTCTAGCTCGTTGGAGGAAATGGCCGCATATCCTTTTATTACATTCCAACATTTGAAATGAAGATGAGCCTGAGCATAAGCCACTATATTTTTGGAAACACAATTTTAAGTTACTCTGGCAGTCACCTAATCTGGTGTCAATTTAAGGATTAAGAATGTAGGGGTGGCGTCTAGGCTCTCAATCTGGAAATAGCCACTGAGACTTCTGTGTAGGCATGGCCTTCTGAGAAATCTGGTACTTCCTCCTTGGAGGCGGAAGATACCTCTCTCTCTCTGACTCTCTCTGCTCCTCCCTGGGAGACATTGCAGAAGACAAGCCACATGGATGCAACCAGACCTCTAATGCCAGGGAAGCCACAGAGACCCCTGCCAGCACTGAGATGCTTACAACGCCACTGGACACACTCTTCCAACCCACTCGTCTGTGATCATCCTGCCTTTGTCTTCTTTGCATGTGTTTCATGAGTCTGAAGAGGACTTTAGATTGATATTGGACATATGGGCTTGGATTGAACTGGGTTGGGATGCTTCCTTAATGTTTCTTCCTTTGAAACATATGTGTGCCTACGAGTTTGTTTCTCACTATTGAAGACTTTTGATTTGCTACTAACTTTTATGCCCCAGCCTCAGAAATCTAAAATCTGGGTTATAGCTACTTAAAAGAAATCTCTAGCCATACAAAATGGTCTGTTGACTTGAGGATTTTTATTAATTTTACCTACATCTATATCTCCCATGTCCTCAATCTACAAATAGCTACTACCTTCCATCACCACCATCTATCTTTCAAAGTTAGTCTAGAAGAATTCAGGTGTGCTGGTACTGTCCACAGGAATTGGTTTGAATGACTTAAGAAAATTTGCTGTTTAGGCATAGCTTATTGGAAGAAAAGATGGACAAAAGCATATAAAGTTCTTTTAAATACTATTTTGGAGTTTGGATTAAATATTGGCAACTGAGTTATTTGAATATACCTAATAATTTCTATCTTTCCACAGGTTATCTTAATTCTTATACACTATTTTGGGGATTTTCCCCATGTACTGCAAATTTACAATGGAGTAGGCATTATGAGGTGATTTACCCACCTGGGAGCCCTGTGATGTAGTGGTTGTACATTGGGCTGCGATCTGCATTGTCAGCAGTTCAAAATCACCAGCAGTTCCGTGGGGAAAAGACTGGGCTTTCTACTCCTGTAAAGTTACAGCTTCGGAAATCCACAGGGGTCACTACAAGTCAGCATTGACTCCATGGCAGTGCGTGTTATCTGTCTTAATTTAAACGTAGCCTCCCAATATTTACACAAGTTAGGTATCATGTTATGTGAGAGCTGGAGACTTTTGAAGTTTAGATAGCATTTGAACCCAGGTTTGCTGGAATCTAACCCCAGGCCAGGCTGCTTTACAGTGTCTGTTTTTCAGGGTAGGCTACGTTTGTTGCTGTGGCAGTAATAAACTTTCGAAGGACGTTTCTTTAGGTGAAAGACATTTAATGCGATCAGTTTGTCAACAAATATAATGGTGATGCTGGTACATCTATTAAATAAACACTAACTGCAGTAAAAAAAGAATATGGTTCTGAATGAATATCTGTCTGAATACAGGTACACATTTAAGGAAGTGTTTTTACAAATATTATGGGTTCTTTTAAACAAAATTGTGATGTAAAAGGTAGCCCCATTCCATATTTTGCAGGCTCAGATGAAGCAACGTGTGTGTGGTGGTGGTCAATCAGGTCAGAATTCAAATCCAGTCTTCTTATTCCACAGCCAATGGGCTCACACCTACAACACGGAAACCAAAACCTCCCAACTACTTTATCCCAGTCCAGCACAGTGGTCCTCAACTTTCCTCATGCCGCGACCCTTCCTCCAAAATTATTTCCGTTGCTACTTCAAAACTGTGATTTGCTATTGTTGTGAATCATTAGGCAGGATGTATTTTCATTGTTACAAATTGAACATAATTAAAGCATAGTGATTAATCACAAAAAATATGTAATTATACACTGTGAAGTATTTATTTCTAATGAGAAATAAATGAAATTTTGTCTTGAAGCATGGTGTAGCATGGGTAACAGTTTTCAGGCCGGGTACTTGAATGTGGGCGTGTCTGCATGTAGGTGGACTCACCTAGAGACAGAGGTCTTGGTTCCTAAGACCATGGGAAATATGTGTTTTCCGATGGTCTTAGGCGACCCCTGTGAAAGGGTCCTTCGACCCCCAGTGGGGTCGTGACCTACAGGTTGCGAACCGCTGGTCGAGCAGGACAGAGGTGTTTATAACAACCTGCTAAGACTGGTACTGGCGTGTGCCTGCCAAGTCTTTCCTGTCTTGAATGGCCTCTTTATGCCTCTTTTTCAGCTTCAGAATTCCCTTCTTACCTATCCTCACGCACTCATAGAACTCAGCTGAATTATGCATGGTGAAATACATTTCTCTCTCTCGTGCACTATCAAACCTTTATTCCTCCTGCTCACAAGGTACTTGCAAAAAGGAATAATCTAATAAAATTAATCTATTGAATTTTAAAAAGTTCATTTTATAAATTTTAGGAAGGATCCCCTCATCACTAATGGGAATACTTGTTATCATTCTGGCATCCTACTTAGAACTTCTCTTTATTAAGGCAGCATTGTCTATACCTTCCCAAACCAGGGAGCATTAAAAAAAAATTGCTTATAATCAGCTTAATGATCTGATTGGTTAAACAGGGAACTCCTCCCACCTGCTGGCCCTTCAGTGTGATTTGTAGGGTGTGTGCTATTTCAGAATCCCTTAAAAGCATCACATATAGTTATTTACTCTGGCGCAGAGTTTGGGGACCTTCTCCCACAATCAGAATCCAGAATAGTTTTGGCAAATCAATTTTGAATGGTGGCCACCTTCTGCAGTTAAACACACACACAAACTCAGTTTGAAAGAGAAAAAGCTTTGGTTCACTAATCATTTTGATTCAATCTACACTCACCTCAAACGTTTGGCAAGGAAGCAGTGAAGGATAAAATTTTACTTTCCTCAATTTAATGAAGGAGAACAACTGCTGTTCTGTCCCCTTGTTCTGGTTTCTGAAAGGATGTAAATCAGTACTCAGCCCTATACTCCAATCCAAAAGCCAAACTCACTGCCATTGAATCGATTCCGCCCCGATGTGTCCTCACAGTGACCCTGTAGGACATGGCATAGCTGCCCCTGTGGGTTTCTGAGGCTGTTAAATCTTGATGTGAGTAGTAAGGTTCATCTTTTCCTCACAAAGCTGCTGATGGCTTCAAATTGCTGACTTTGCGTTGGCAGCTCTAAGTGTAACCCACCATGCCAACCAGGCCTCCTCAGCCTGGTGTCTTCAATAAATGAGAAACCCCTAAAACTGTAAAGTACATAAAAAATCCATTTAATAACTACATACTGAAATAGGAGGATATAGTGAGATGGAAAACTATCTAGACATAAAATCCTTATTCTGAGTAAGAAAGGTTATTAGGAATAAATCTGAGCAACTTATCTGCACAGCTCTGTGGTTGATGTTCTTGGCCAATTTAATTTTTAAAGAAATTCCATATTAGTTCTAAAAAATCAATGCATAATAATTCTGTAAGATACCTATTTACTGTTGAAATTATTTTTGCTATGAAGGATTTATTCTTAGGTCTCATTATTTATATCAAGTGTTCTCTGACATCAATGTGATGCAGTAAACGAAAAAAGTTCTAGTGTCTATTTTTCTTTTAAGAATACAGTGACTATCTTGGATACTAAATAAATTTGTAAAAGAGGTATAATTTATCTGCCTCAGAGCTCTCACAAGAATATAGGATGCTGATTTATATGAAAGCAGCTGGTAAATTGAAAAAGCATCTTTATACACTTGCTAGTTTTTTGATGAAATTCCTTTCACCACTGCTACCTGACTAAACTCCATTTATGCACTTAAATACACGTTATCTTTTCCTCTGATGAGAACAAGTGAGGCTAACTGAGCAAAATGGACACAAGTTGTGGGCAAGACAGACTCAAGGGGCAGATCCAACCTAACTTCTGGAGGGAAGGGAACCTAAATGGGACTTCAAATCAATACTAGGGGGCTTCAAAATGTTAACTGAAAAATCCCATTATCTTTTAATTCCATCTCCCCACAAACTTTTTGAAGCCCAAGAGTCACCGGTAAAGTCTTGCTAAAATGTAGACTGATTCAACATGCCTGAGGTGGAAAGCAAATTCTCAGCAAGGGTTTGAATGAACCAAATTCACCCCTCGCCCTGCTCAGATGCTCTTGGCCTTCAAGTCAAGTCAACCGAAGCTTGAATCTAACTAACCCTTTGGGCGCTACTTTAAATTCACACGCTCACTACCATTGAGTCAATTCTGACTCGGAAGCACCCCATGTGCTGGGGAGGGCTGTCCCTGTGAGTTCCCGAGACAGTAATCCTTTAAGGGAAGACAAAGCCTCATCTTTCTCCCCGGCCACTTTAAACTGGAGCATTTACAATTAAGTTCTATTTCCACTTCCAGAGAATAAAGAGTCTTAAAATCTTGCCTCTCTGAATAAGCTCACAGGAACACGTGGGGTGGCAAATAAAGGAAAGCGCAGCGAAATGATGCTGTCCTGTCCATAAAAGATAGGAAAACACGGGGCTTGGATGGGCACACAAGTGATTAAGACCAAAAAATGCTCCGAAGTGGTACGACGTGGACAATTTCTATCTGTCGAAAACTAAACTGCAATGCCAACGTTAGCGATCAGAACGGCCAGAGGAGCTCTTGGCAGACAGAGAGGAATGTTAATAAAACATGCCACAATGCACAATACACATTAACCACTGAAATCTTTTTCGGAGAACACAGTAAGTATTGTTACTTCTGCTTTTTACTAGTGCTGGTAGTAATCAGCCGGCAGAAAAGTAAAATCGTTTCAAGAGATTCTTTTGGAAGGTTGCATGAAGTAGTGGCAAAGGCGAATATTCAAAGTGGGCACGTTTCCAAAGGGCCCCTTGGGAGGTGACATTTAAAACACCGCCACCCCCCACCCCGCCCTGTCAACACTTAACAACTTGCAAAGGACCACGGCTGTAAAACACGTTGTCCCGAAAGCGGGCCGCGGGCGCCGTACGGGTCCTCGGGTTGGCAGCCCCGGGAACAAAGCGCCGGTCTCAGCGAGGGCGAGCGCGCGGGACCACCCGCGCGACAGACGACCGCCAGCCTAGCCTCTCGGGCGACCAGGACCCCACCACCGCCCTCGCCCCTCAGCCAGGTCCTCCGCAGCAAGTCCCGCACCGGCCGGCCAAGGCCGCTTTCCCGGACCCGCAGCCCGGGCTAGTCCCGCAGGCCGTCCCCCGCACGCGCAACTTCATTCATTGCCGGGCGGAGGGCGGGGGCGCGACCCAGTCCAGGCGAGGGGCGTGGGGGCTCCAGGAGGCGCAGGCGGTGGCCGCGGGGCCAGAGCTTACTCTGGGTGTCCGTTAAGGAGATCATGATGACAGTGGCGAGGACAGCGGCGGCAGGGACGCGGCGGGAGCACCACGGAGGGCGCGGGATGCGAAGCGCGGTCGCGAAAGAGGAGTTCGGGAAGCCGCCCAGGGGAGAGCCGCCACGTCTTCCGGAAACACGCAGCCACCCCACCCTAGCTCCGAACCGGCTTCTCATTGGCTATCTCCGGTCCCAAGTTAGTCCAATCGCTCATGGTTTTGTTCGATGACGCGCTAGCGGCCGCCCCCGCTGGGCCAATCAGAGAAGCGTGGTGCGTGCGATTGGTCAATGGGCCGACCCGGAAGGGTGGAGTCTCCACGCTGGGAAGAAGGGACAGGCCGGTGGCGGGAAGATGTTCTAGGCGTTCCACTGAAAGGGTGCGTAGCATTCCAGAGGCCGGGTCCCGGGGGGTCGGAGACCGGGAAGCTGGAGGGTGCCCACGTAGCCCGTGACCACGTGTTCCGGAGTGGCTCCTGTGACAGATCTGAAGTGTCAGGGCTGCGCCTTCCTCCTTGATCTGCCTCCTGCCTGACGGCGAGGTTGGTCTGCACTAGGTCTCGCCTACCTTTTCAGGGAGAAACGTTAACCATGCTTCTGTCATCGAAGTTAGATCTGGAGCGTTCGTTGGGTTGCCCTTAGTTCTTTTATTTTTCCTGCCATTTCCTTGCAGGATATTTGGACGTCAAGTCCCAAGCCATCCCCGTTGTGAGGCCTGTGGATTCGGACTTGGCGATCCATCGGACCCTGTGGGATAGAGTAGAGCTGCCTCATTAGAGTTGCAAGGCTGCAGTCTTTATGGAAGCAGACGGTAGCGTCTTTCTCCCGAACTACAGGGCCTTTCGGTTAGCAGCCGATCGCTGTAAGCGTTGTGCACTCAAGGCCCCTTTGCATAAATAAGGAGGTCGATCTCCGTCACCAGGAAGGGGGAAAGCAAAACAAACTACCCTCAAGTTGCTTCTGACTCATAGCGACCCCTAAAGGAGAGAATAGAACTGTGCCATCTTTCCTCACACATTGAGTCTACTTAGCGAGCGAGAAGCTCCTGCTACTATGCCACCAGGACTCAGCCTGTTTATTGGCAGTCAGCTTTTATTGGAGATGCTTCTTCCAGCCCCTCTTCATAGCAGTGTAAAGGATGATGTCCTTAAAGTAATTGTCTCTAGTTTTAGGGGGCTGACAAGGGAGTGTGTGTGTGATTTTAGCTGTGATGCTACCTCCTGTTACTGTCCTCCACCATAGAATTAGTGACTGTCATCATGTTAGTTTTTTCTTGTGGTGTTCGTGTATATGCTTCTGATAGGTCTACTGTAGCTCAATAATTTCCGAATACATGCCTGTTGAGGTATCTTGCTTTTGAATCACATCATTTGAAGGAGGATTGCGTTTATGAGCAGTCTTGGTTTAATTCAAAGAGTTATTTAAATTTATGGAGAATTAATTATAGATGATATCCTTTCTGCTGGGAGAGATAGATCTGCTTTTAATCTCTGCCAATCTGTGAAGCACTTTGCCAGGCTCTGTGGATACAAAGGTGAAGAAATATCCTCTGTCGTGCTGGTGAATTTTACAGTCTAGAGAAGATGAATTGTATTTCCAGTGATGGGCAAATGCTTGTGTTTGTGTGTGTATGTGTGTGTATGGTGTGTACAAAGAAACAAAGAGTCAGAAACCCTAGGTTTCCTCCACTGCTTAAAAATCTTTTAGTGGAGTGGCTGTTCCAGTTTCCAGGTAAAGCAACACCCAAGGACTCCAGTAGATTCCAACTCATAGTACCCTTACAGGACAAAGTAGAACCGTTCCTTAAGGCTTCTGAGACTAAATCTTTTTTGTTTTTTGTTTTTTGAGACTAAATCTTTAAGGGAGTAAACAGCTTCCTCTTTCTCTGGTAGAGCTTCTGGTGGATTCAAACCACTGACCTTGCAGTTATCTGCCCAATTGGGTCTGATTGTTGCTGTTATTAGGTACCGTCAAGTCAGTTCTGACTTAAACTGACCCTGGGAGCACCACAGAATGAAAGGCCACCTGGTCCTGTGCCATTCTCACAATTGTTCTTATGTTTGGTCCCATTGTTGAAGCCACTGTGTTAATTCATCTTGTTGAAGGCCTTCTTCCTTTTCACTGCCCCTCCACTCCTTAGAAAGCCAGCCAGCCTGTCTTTTCTAGCCGATTGGTGACTTCAGAGTTCTATTTCAGTCACTTAAGGCTAGCCATGAGAGTTTGGGAGAGCATTCTAGGTTTTATAATTGCTGAGTGTGCATATCAGAGGTCCATAACTACCTGGTAGCATGGTAGTTCTAGTTCTTAGCTGCTAAATAACAAGTCAAAGATTTAAACTCCTGAGTGGCTCCCATCAGCCAGCCAGTCTGGGAAAAGATGTGACAGTCTGTGCCCTTAGAGATGATGGTCTTGCGAATTCTCTGGGGCAGATCTACTTTGCCCTATAGCCATGTTATGGGTCAGATTGTATAGGAGTAGGTTTAGTTTGGTTTGGGTCTGTATTAGCGAACTGGGAGTAGGCATTAATTGGAATTACAGGAAATTAAAGTTCCCACATGATATTTTCATTTGCCTCATATGCTTATGAAAGTTGGACAATAAATATGGGCGTCCAAGCAAGAATTGGAGCATTTGAATGACAGTGTTGGCTATATTGAAAGTGCCCAAGTACTACCAGAAGAATGAACAAATCTGTCACAGACGAAGTATGGTCAGACTACTCCTTAGAAGTGAGAATGTCAGAAGACTTTGTCTCACGCATTTTGGATATGTCATCAGGAGGGAACCATCCTTGGAGAAGGACTGCATGCTTGATAAAGGAGAGGATCCAAAAGAAAAGAAGACCCTCACGAAGATGGATTGACACAGTGACTGCAGCGGTGGACTCCAGCATCTTAATCTTGAAGCCACTGCACGATTAGTCAGTGTTCTATTGTAAGAGGGTGACTATGAGTCGGAGTCGACAAGATGGCAGCGAACACTAACAAAGTCCCGACCCGTAAGCCAAATAATGTTTTCACTTGCCCATGTGTTTCACTCAAATTCACTGCCATCAAGTTGGTTCTGACTCATGGAAACACCCTGTAGAACAGAGTAGAACTTGGCCTTGTGTGCTTTTGAGACCACCCCTTTACAAGGGTAGAAAGCCTCATCTTCCTCTTGAGGAGCTGCTGGTGGGTTTGTACTGCTGACCTTAGACCATTATACCAAATACAAATTATGCCTTTCCTTCCCCATTTCTTTTACTATTCTGTGGTCTCTCCCTCTGAAATCTAGCCCCTGTATAACATGCCAAATAATATCTTTACAATTGAGTTCAGCTCTTAAAAAGTTGTGTGAATAAAATGCTAATTAATTTGATAATGTAGATGACCTAAATTTAGTTAAGGCAGTGCATTTGAATAGTCAATGTGTTATTTAGAAGACAGCGCTATAATTATAATTCCAATTGTATCTATGAGAAAAAGGCTTAGAGCAACCGTTCTTAACCTGCGGGTCGCAACCCCTTCAGGGTCGAACAACCCTTTCACAGGGGCACTCAAGTCATAGCACTAGCAAAATTACACTTATGAAGTAGCAACAAAAATAATTTTATGGTTGGGGATCACCACAACATGAGGAACTGTGTTAAAAGGTCACGGCATTGGGAAGGTTGAGAACCACTGGTTTAAATTATTCTGGACACTTCTAAGCTTAGAGGATTTTCCATGAAAGTTAGTGTGGGACAAGTCACATAATATTTATTGGAAAAGTGACTGCAGTATATAGTTAAATTTTTAATTTTTTATGTGTGCTTTTTAATGACAGTCTGTTACCGATTTAAGATTGTGAACTGCAATTAAAAATGTTTTATATGTTCTTTTTTATGTAGAAAGAAATTTGGATCTCCAATTTACTTTCAAAATGGCATCCGTTACAGGTTAGTAGAAATGATGATTACATTTTGTAGTTCTGCCTTATTTCCCATTGTTCTTTTTCTTTAAAAAATGCATGTTTAAAAAACTGATTGTAGAAATAATATATTTTGATTTAATTTTAGGAAACCTGAGAAAGTTAAAAAAGTATGCAAATCCTTTTAATCTTGCCATGTAGATTAATGGTACTATTTACAATTAGTTGTATTATTTTTCAGTGAAATTTATAACATTTTATGCAAATTTTAGCACAATTTTAAAGCATAAAGAAACACAGATGATAGATTATTGGTAAATCAATTCTGTTTACACTGTTTGTTCTGTGAAACAGAATTAATTCAGTGACAGCAGGCTTGGTTCGGTCTTCTGATGCTCCGTTGTTTCAAAGTGATATTTGTTAAACGCTATTTCTGTTTTGGCAATGTAAATAATGCTACACGGAACATCTTTGAATTTAAATCTTTGTGTGCTACTCCAGTTTTGTTCTTAAGATTTTGTTCCTGAAAGTGGAGTTACAGGACCTGTCTTTAAAGCATGAAAGATAAACACATCCATAATATCACCTTCCCCAGACAGCCCCTCATAGCACGCTCATGTTTGTTCATCTATTAATGTTTCTATAAATATGACTATATTGTACTGTATTTGTTAGTAAGACCTTTCTGTCTGATTAAATGCTGAATGACAGGAGGGGAGAGATTATACTCTGGCCATTTGTCAGTCGTTCTAGGATATAGAGAGTATGGTCTTAGCTACTTACGAGCTCAACAGGTGGGTTAACAAGATTGTGTTGTTTTCACTTTTGAACATAATGCTTTTCTTAAATATGGATACCCTCTACTCCTACTTCCCACATAGAACTTTACAATTTATGGAAAACAGAACTATGCATTTTGTTCATTCCTGTTACGTCCATTCCAACTCATGGCACCTCCGGCTGGGTCCTGGTAGAAATGCATTCCATAACGTTTCCCACGCTGTGACTTCTTGGAGGCAGATTGCAGGTTTTGCTTCCAGATGCCCCTCAGTGGTTTCGGCTGCCAGCTGTTCAGCCAGGAGCGGAGTGCTTAGTTACTTGCACCTCCAGGGCTTCTATACATAGACTACCTAGTGGGAATAGAGATGGCTCGTCCATCATGGCTCATTCACACAGACCAAGGGAGGATTAATAGTAGTTGGTAACAACTTCATTCACATTAAATAGTCACCCAAGTGATATTTACTTGGGTAAGAGATAGGAAGTAGTGTTAAAGAGATGTTACTGAAGCCAGGTGGACCAGCACGGTCATTTTCAGATTTTATTGAGTTCCCTTTAACAAGAGATCAGGCTTCATCAGTGGGATATGATCTAAAAATTAGCAAATAATGAAAGATAATTATTATTTAAGATGGTATTATGAAATAATTTAACTTTATAGCTCTTCTATGCGTGGTATATGCAACTCCCACCAAGCACATGCAAATCGGGTGCAGAGATACGAGGGAGGGAATTGGTCATTTTGACATTCCTCAGGACACAAAGTGAACTGCCTCGGAATCAGGAAAAGAGAGAGTCACACAACCGTCCAGAAAGGAGAATCACCAGTGGAATGTAGGAGATCTCTGGGTGGCAGCAGAGGCACCAGGAGCCACAGCACCAAGACCATTAGAGGGTGCTTCGGGAAGGAATCTGACTTGCAGTGTCCTTAGGATTTGTCATCAGCAATGGAGTTTTGTAACACTTCCCAAGCAGGGGAGGCGCCAAGGGGCTGAGCGGCTGAGAATCAGAGTGAGACAAGGCAGGCACAGCGGAGAAGAGGCACTGCTGAGTACAGAATGACCACATCCTTAGTGCCGGGATATTGATTTGTGGATCTGGATCTTGACTTGTTCATTTCCCTAGTAAACTCCATAAATGTGAGTATTGTCTGTGAGTTTTGTGAGGCCATTACAACGGGCTGTCGAGTCCAGCAGAGAAGTCGAGTGCCTTGGGAGGGACGGTTGGTGGCAGAATCAGATAAAGAAGGGTAAGGGCAGAGGCAGATGTGGAGGTGGCGTCTCTTTCCCTCTAGGGAAGCTTGAGGAGGGCCGGCATGACCCCCATGCCATTTCCTCAGAAAGAATGCTTTGATTGTTCTTGCGAGCTGCCCTGCAGTTGTCCTCTGACTCATCATTACAGCCTAGAACTGCGCGATACTGTTGTCTTAGCTGTTATCTTGGTGGAAGCGCATCATCAGGTAATTTCTTCTTCAGGCTAGGTGGCTTCAACCACCATTCTGAGGTAAACAGCTGATCTCAAACCCCTTGTGCCACCAGGTTCCTTTAAAAAAAACGTTTTTTATTATGAACTGAGTGTGGGGATGATATATTTCAGACCAGGAACTCTGTATTCATTAGTTCAAACCACTCACGCCCCCTCTCCTAGTCTACCTCACTCCACTCCTCAGATTTCCCTTCTTGTGGTCCCCTTTCTTCTCCCCACAGCCCATTTGCCAACCCTCTAGTCCATTCAGCTCCTCTCTCTTGTCCTCCCTTCATAACTTCTAAATTCTGTCCCCTTTGGATACAAGCCTTTGCCTTGGTTTTTATCCTTAGAGTAGTAAACTCATGCTTTCGTCCTTCTGTGATTGACTAACGCCACTCGGCATCATGGTCTCCAGATCCATCCATGTTATGAGGGTGCTCCATGCTGTCGGCATTGTTTTTAGGGATGTGTTCCATTGTGTGTATTTACCAACGTCTCTGGCCATTTGCTTAGGCATTTGAGCTCTATGCAACTCTGTTCTGTTGGGAACAGTGCTGTGATGGCGATGGAGGTGTAGCTGTGTGTTCATGTGGTCCTTCTTTAGGGTGTAAACCCAGCAGAGGTATTGCCACGTGTGTGGGGCTTCCATCCTCATCTATTGGCCATAGTTCCATCTCGCTTTCCACATTGGTTGCGCATGCCACCAGATAGATTCCTTTTATTGTAAGTGCTTCAAAAGACTGAGCCCCTTCAAAGAAGCTTACCAGCTCTATTGCTCTACGCACTTGCAATGCGTTTGAAATGAAATTGCCTTCGGATAGTTTGCTGCTTTGGATTTGCTGGCTTCCATAGTGGCCACTTTCCTTTTATCATTCGTTTCAAGGCAGTCTATTACTAGAAATTCTGCTGTCTCTGAAGCATTAGATTGGGTATAATTTTAAACAATGATCTTAATGTATCTTGATTTATTTTAACTATCCCATACTTGGAAGAAATAGCCTGAATGCTCCTTGGAAGGAAGAGTGGTGAGACTTTGTCTTACATATTGTGGACAAGTTAGCAGAAGGGGGCAGTCCCCGGAGAAGGACATCATGCTTGGAAAAAGGACATCAGGGAAGACGATCCTCTTCTTGACAAGATGATTGACATAGTGGCTGCAACAATCAGGTCAAACATAACAATCATTGTGGGGGTGGCTATTTACAGGGTCACTGTGAGTTGGAGCTGACTTGGTGATGCCTACCAGAGACAAGATGTAGTTTCTTTTAGTCTTAGTCCCTCAAGTTTTTATCTAAAACACAATGATGGTGACTTTGTAGGGTGGATGAAATTAGCCTCTGTATCAGGTAGGTTTGATGAGTGGAGCAGAAGCACTCTGAAGGATGTAAAGGATGTTTTTAATAGAAATTAGGGAACTGGTTAAGCACCGTGTGTGTGTGTGTGTAGGGGGTGGTGGTGCACACACATGTATATGTGTATGTACACATATTTGTGTATATAAAAACCACTACTATATATACTAATGGGTCTGAAGTCAGCAGAGGAAGCAGTTGGGAAAAGAAGATTGACATAAGCAAGGAAACTAATGCAACGAAGAGGGATTTCTTTATCAAGGTGTCATTGCTTTAAAATTTCCAACTTGGATGATGAAGGAGACCTGTCCGAGAGCCAGTGCACTGCACACTGGGGCTCTAGGCAAACCCAGCGGAGGTCTCAGGGAAGCCGAAAGAGGAATACTGGCAGCCTCGAGAGGAGCTACAGCACAGCTGCTTCCCCAAGACACCCAGAAGGAGCTGGAGCTGTGAACCTAGCTACAGCCCTCTTTCAAGAGGGAAGCCAGTCCTGACTCTGCACTAACCTGATCCGGCTGCATTTTTCTCCTTCCAACAACCTGGCAAAGCTCTCTTGTGAAACCTGAACCCAGAAATATGCAGGGATGGAAATGAAGGGAAATACTGTTTTCTTTAGCTATCACAGTACAGAGTCACAAGAGCCTTGGCTACTTGGCACCTGTGCACTCTTGTTTGAATCATACGTCACTTCCATTTAAAGCCAATAGCAAAACCTTGCTTTTCCTACGTAAGGCACCACTACCCTGTGCACACCCACACACAGAAGGTACACATCCTTGTTTTCATCTTTGACTGATACTTACCTCTCTTCTTGATGAATTACATCTTCTTTGAAAACCAGCTGTGTAACTTAAATCCTGAGTTATGGCATTGGCTACTTTTATAATGTCCTATATAATTAGATAAGGGACCAGGCAAAATTAAGAGACACTTGGTTAATGTCTAACCACCCCCCCAAAAAAAATTCACAGCCATTGAGTTGCTTCCGATTCATATTGACCCTAAATATAGGTTTTCCGATACCAAATTTATATGGGTGCAGACAGCCTTATATTTCTCCTGTGGAGTGGCTGTGGGCTTGAAAAGCTGACCTTGCAGTTAACAACTGAACAGCTAAGCCACCACCCCACATGTGCTCCAAATACCAAAGTGAGGGGGCAGGGAAAAGGTCATAGATGTTACAGTTCTTAATTCTCCAACTGGTCATGTGGTCACAGCTGACATTTTATAACCCCCCTTTTCCTACCCATCTCATATATATCTGTCCATTGTCCTCAGCAAGCACTTCGGTTCTTTTTTGTTTTGTTTTAATGCATAGAGGAGCTAGGCATCAGTATTTATTTAAAAAAATAACAGTTCTATTTATATCACAAGATTCAGTGGTTTAAACATATTAAGTAAGAGTTGTGCAGTCATCACCACAATCAGTTTAAGAACATTTTCTTCTTTCTTGCACTTATTATTAGCTCCCGATCCCTCCCCAACCTCTCCTGCCATAACCTAAGAAACTTGTCGATCAAGATCCTGCCTCTGTAGATTAATCTATCCTGGATTTCATATAAAGAAAAGCTTACCCCAAACCCTGAACAACAATAACAAAATAAAGCAGAGAAAAACTTCAGTCAGAAAGGAAGTAGAAATGTTGCTAGTGAGTCAGTCACTAGTGAAATGAGAGGAGTCACTTTCATTTCCGCGTCTTGATTCACAGTCCCACGTATCCTGGCCATGAACTGGCCACGTGTCCTGGCCAAGAAGCAACACTGGTCATGAACTTACAGAACATACTACATCTTGGAAGGCATTGCCCCATCCTTAAGTTATTGCCACCCAGCTGGTGCCACAGTTGAATTTAAAAAATACCTTCCTATTACTTTATCTGGTCAGCTGCTTCAAGGTGATGGGAAACACGGCTGGACCAATTCACCCCTTTAACGTGACCTTTCTGTTGTACTCTATTTGATATCATCTCAGTTCTTTAGTCAGAAACAGTTTGTTCTGGAATACTAAGAAGACCAATACCGCCTTCTGTAAATTTATATGTTGGGTTTGGCAGTGGCCTGGCAGGCTGGAAGGCAAATCCATATCTAGAGTAAGTGTCTACACTAATGAGGATGCAGAGGCCATTTGACCCAACAGATCAGATAGGCTTGAAAGGCTGACAATTAGGGGTGCTGTCTGGTGCCCGGAGACCCATACTTGCATTACAGCATAGAGCATTTGGATTTTGAAGCAGAGCCATATCTTCCTGTACAGATAACCGCCTTCTAAGACTTGCTGGGTTTTGCATGGGAAGGTATCGAAACTAGATACTTCAGAGAACTGTAGAGGCTTCAGAGTCTTGGAGCCTCAGGGTGAATCAACTTGATGACGACTTTTTCCCCCATCCTCCCATCTTGTGCAGAGGAGCCCTGGTGGCCTAGTGTCACAGTACAGAGTTGTGGGCTCAGAACCTGTCCTAGAGCGTTGCTGTGAGTCGGAATCACCTCTGTGGCACTAAGTTTGGGTTTGAAATCTTGTACAGTGTTCACTTGTGGCCAACTGTAACCCAGAATTATGCAAAGAAGGGGGTTCTGGCAGTTGGTATAATATAAAGCTGCCACCACCTCTATTAAATCATAAGTGTAAGACTTTATCTCATGAAGAGAGTTTAAAACTGGGTACTGATTACTTCAGGGAGAGCAATTAGAAAGCATAATAGTCATCTTTCATTTTTAAAACCTGCCATTGTATGCCAAAGAGAATGTCACTTTGACTTTAATACCTGGATTGATTGGAACCACACACTGGGACCTCTTTTAAGACTTGGATTGAATACATTGTGGCTCCTTTGTAAATTCATTACACAAATGAGATTGTAATGCCAATTCTACTAGTGCACTTGCTTTCCTTTTTACTTATTAGCTTATTTGGAATCATCAACTTCTTATCATGCCAAGAGTAGCCTTCTTTTGCTTTTCAGCCTGTCACTTTACATAAATGACTCAGGATATTGTTGGATCACTTCTGTACATCATCATCATCATAAATAGCTATCATTCATTGAGTGCTAACTGTTTACCAGGCACTGTGCCAAGAACTCTGGGGGCCTGGTTGCCTAGTAGGTTATATGTTGGGCTGCTAACCTTGAGGTCAGTGGTTCGAAACCACCAACCGTTCCGAGGGATAAAGATGAGGCTTTCTACTCCTATAAAGAGTTAGTCTCCAAAACCACAGGAATAGTTCTGTTCTGCCCTGTAGAGTCACTATGAATCAGCATTGACTCCGTGGCAGTGAGTTTGGTGTTTTGCTTTGATGCCAAGAACTTTCAATGCGTTCTTTCTCCTGATTATAGTGATAATGTGAAAATTAGAACTTATCCTCAATTCATAGATTTGGACATTGAGGCTCAATTATGCAGTCTTCCTGGGGTCACTTAGTAAGAAGAAAACCTCTTCCTCTTGCACTGTTTGACTCCAAAGCATATGCTCTTAAGGCCTCTGCTATAGGACTTTAAATTTGCCTGTGGTTTAGACAGTGGAAAAACATAGTCAAATCCATTGCCAGTAAATTGATTCTGACTGATAGCAATGTAATGTATGGTTTCTGAAGCTGTGAATCTTTATTGAAACAAATAGCTTCCTCTTTGTCCAGCCTGCTGACCTTGTGGTTAGGGATTCAACATGTAAGAGACAGTGCCACCACGGCTCCAGCAGGGAAACTTAGATTGTAGTAAAAGTTTCTTTTCTTTAATCACGGAATCTTTGGTCCTAACCCACCCCCCACCCCATAGCCCTAACCGAGGAACTGGAGTCTATAAACAATGAGCTACATGCAGTTGACATTCAAATTCAGGAACTTGTGGAAAGGCAACAAGAGCTTCTTCAGAAGAAAGCCATCCTAACAAAGAAAATCAAGCAGAGCTTGGAGGACTCCGAGGCTGAGGCAGGCAACGCGGGCGGTGATTCTTCACCTGATGCTTGGAACAAACAAGGTTAGCTTTCTCTCCCGCCTCTTCCCCTCTGCCAGGTTTGCTTTTTCAGACCCTTATGCGTATCACTCAGTGTAGCTCACTAAAGAAAGCGATTTTTCTTTTTGTGCCATTGTTTTTCGGTGATTTTATTCTTATCAAGATATTCCCATCAGCATTTCCTGATATTTGCTAACCTAACCTTTCTACTGGTGTTTGAGCTTTTTATGGTACTATTACATCTCTGATTAAAATGGAAACTGTTTTGCAAATACCACATCAAGCACGGTCTTCTGGGGATAATCCTACACAGGAAAGCGGCTTTCATTTCTTTCTGATGTCCCATTCCTGAAATAGGTGATTTGTTTATGCTTTGATTCACGTAATGAATTCAACTAACCTCAACATTTTTAAATGTTCCATAAGTATTGAAAGTGTATATTTATCTGATTATGACCAAAGCAGCCATTCACACTTATGTTTCATGTGCAGTCCTAATACTCTTACTAATGTTAGCTTATTGGTCTCTCTGTAGATTTTCCATGGTCTGATAAGGTTAAAGATGTTCTGCAAACCGTCTTTAAACTCCAGAGGTTCAGATCGCTTCAGCTTGAAACGATCAATGTAACGATGGCTGGGAAGGAAGTCTTCCTTGTGATGCCCACAGGAGGTGGGAAGAGCCTGTGCTACCAGCTACCAGCATTGTGTTCAGATGGTACGTGTTAAGAAAGATTATTTTGTCTTAAAGATTAGTTTCAAGGTCACCAAATGTCCTTTTTCTTGATTTATTTTTAGGCTTTTAAAAAAATCGGGTCTAGTCATATATATATAAAAGCCAGTGCTTGTGTTTACCTTGTATTTATTTCTACATTAATATACTTCGGAAGGATTTGCATGAAGGGGGAAGAAAAACTTCTGAGAGAATTGATCTTTAGTTTTGAAACATAAGTTTAAAAACCTGGAGGGAAAAAGATGCCTGGCACAGGGTTTGGCAGACTGGATTCGAGTGTTAGATTGTTTCACTGAGTACCTGCTCAGTGCTCGGCCCTGGAGAAGGAGAGCTGAGCAAACCGGGCCTGATCCCAGCGTTTACTGAGTTCACGGGGACTGGTTGTTCTTCCTTAAACTTACATACACAGAAGAATTCCCCCAGGGAGCCCTATTAACATGCCGATCCTGATTTTGTGTGAGATTCAAGATTGTAAATTTCTGACAAGCTCTCTGGAAATCCTGAGGGTGCTGGCTGAGGATCGCGAGGGCATGGGGCAGAGGTGGTGGAGATGGTTAAGTTGCTTAGGTGGTGGAAAACCAGAAAGCTGGTGGTATGCATCCACCCAGAAGCACCAGGAAGACATCCCTGGCCATCTGCTTCTGGAAGGCACAGGCTGAAGAGTTTCCAGAGTTGGGAGCAGTTGACTTCGCCATATGCGAAAGCCGACTTGAGGGAGACTCGTAAGGAAAAGTGAAGGTCAGCAGACTTTGTCTTAAAGGGTCAGGTAGTAAGTTTTCAGCGATCTAGTTCACAAAGTGTCTGTGGCAGCTGCCCAACTCTGCCATTATAGCATGAAGCAATTATAGGCAAAATATGAAGGACCTTAGTTTTCTGACCCCCTTCTCTGGAAAATGAGACCAAGTGGCGTAGTGGATTACCCACTGAGCAGGTACCCACGGGCAGCAGTTTGAGCCCACCTGAAGTGCTGAGGGGAAATGCAGCGGTTTTATGCGCCCCTAGCATTTACACTGTCTCAGAGACCCTCGGCAGCAGTTTTGCACTGTCATCTATGGTCTCTGAGTCAGAGTCAGCTCAGGGTCTGAGCCGGCCAGCTGCGCCAAGGGAGGCAGGTGTGACCGTCTGTTTGCGTAAAGGCTCTAACCCCACTGGGGGCAGTGTCACTCTGTCTTGCAGCAACCGGTTTGCCTCCTCCCAAGATTGTTATCAGGAACAAACTACAGAAACAGGTAGATGATTTTAACAATGTACAATAGTGCTTGTAGTTAGGAACCATTTCTGTCCTAAAAGAAAGAGGTATATTGCTAGTACTTCTTTCAGTTGAAAAACTACTTACTGATTTCTACTTAGAATAAGTGAATATAGTGCCGTAAGTAGAAGAATGCTCATAGCTGTCATTCTTAATAATACAGGCTGCTGTATTTCCTTTATAAGACTTTGGGGCAATGTTTTCCTGGTGCAACTCTATATTTATCTTGTTTTACTTGGATGGCCAATACTAGTGGTTAAAAATAATAGCAAATTAAACATTTGAAATATTAATATCTGCATTTTTATAGAAAGTGAATAAGGAAAGAAATTTCTCTTTAATCATATGTTTATTTATTTGGCTTACACGAACCTCTTATGATTCTTAACTACCTCTAAGAGGGTAAGATTGCAAGAAGATTGGGTTGAAAAAAGTGAATTTATGGGTGTAGTCCATAAGTTATGGTAAAGAAGTTGAATAGTGACTACTTATTCTGATGTATAATTTAAAATAGATTTTTAAAATCTTTTTTAGGTTTTACACTTGTAATTTGTCCACTGATCTCTCTTATGGAAGACCAATTAATGGTTTTAAAACAATTGGGAATATCAGCTACGATGTTAAATGCTTCAAGTTCTAAGGTAAGTTGCTTTAAAAAAAATTTTAGTGTTTTAAAAACAATGTAAGCTCTTTATTAATTAGAAGCCTTAACTATAGTTGACTTGCTTTTAAAATTATAAACTGACAACTTTATATTCAGAGTTGGCAGGCTACTTACTGCTCATGGACTATTTCTGGCTCAGTGCATCATGCTTTTGTATGACCCAAAGGCTAAGTGTTTGAAAACTATCTTTAATTAGTTGAATAATATTTTTTAATGATGATGAGAGGTGACCAGTATTCAGTTGAAAAGCCGTGTCCGGCAGTAGCATTGTATTGGGACACAGCATGCCTGTTCATTCACTTACTGGCTGTGGCCGCTTCACACGACTAGGGCAGAGCAGAGTGCTTGTAATACAGACTGTAGGAAATTATGGTCTGACACATTATAGGAAATGTTCTCCAAATTCTGCCTTGTATCATCCATGCTAAAACGATAAGCAAGGATTTCTACTTATGTAATGTAATTAAATGCAGAAAGTGAATTAATAATACTGTAACCTCTGTGTAGCTTATTAACCAACAATAATAAAATATTACCCATTGCTATCACGTTGATTTTCACTTGACAGCCCTGTAGGGAGGTAGAGCTCACCCCATGCGGTTTCCAAAGCTGCAGTCTCTGTGGGCGCTGACTGCACAGCTCTGCCCCAGGGAGCAGCGGCTGGGGTTGCACTGAAGTTAACAGGCGAGGAGTGCTCAATCACTGTGCCACCAGCATGCCCAGGAATTCGCTAGTGAGTTATAGACGGGCGATTTCAAACGGTCTTTCCGCTTCCTGTATTAGCTCGTGATAGCTTTTGACGGTTTCCTTTTTCAATAAGATATTCTGTACTCATTTTGTACATATCCTGCTCAGAACTGGAATCACCCATTTCTCTAAGTAGCCTTACTTCCTTTAGTTTTCTCATATGTTTTGTTTTAGGTAAACTCTTATAAAATTTAAGCATAACTAACCCCTGGGTCAACAGAGGGAATCCGTTGAGAAACTCGTTTAGTGTGATGCTGTCTTAAAACTGAGGAAGAGAGTAGCGGTTAGAGAAAGTCGCTTAGACAGTTGCAGAGAATTGCAAGTTAGACAAAAAGGAAGAATAGCCTGGTCGGTTTTCTGGTTGCCTTCACTCAGAGTTGATGCTGTGAAGCGCCTTTGAATCAGTTTGAACTGGTAGTGGCGCTGTGCACCACAGAGCAAAGGACTGACTGTGTGGCCTTGCCAACGTCCACTGCACTGTTCCCTAGGCCTCAGCCCATTGCTGCAGCCGCCGTGTCGATCCATCCCGATGAAGGTCTGCTTACCCAGGCAGGATGCCCTGCTCCAGGGACTGGTCTCTGCTGCTAGTTCAGGGGATCTCCCAGTCTTTGTCTGTTTTAAGAACCGTGGTTCCCTATTCAGCCGGAGGTGTTACTTGCAGTATTTTATTGCACCTTCCTCGTTTGAGGCAAATAGTCTTACGTTTGCTTCCCTAAGACTTCTAGGACATTCGAATGAATTGAAATGTTTGGTATGTTAGCCTTTTCTTAACAAAATTAAGTGTTAGTCATGATGAGAGCAAGCTGTGTGTGTGTGTTTTTCCCCAGTACCTTTATTGACAAATCATTTACATATCATATAATTTAGTAGTTCGATCATTCACTCTTATCAAGGAGAATTTGTACAATCACTACCACATCAGTCTTAGAGCCACACCCCCCACCATGGTCAATCAACTTTAAAATGAATTATGCAATCACAGTCTGTTTTAGTGCTCCCCCCCACCCGACTTCATGAGTTACTCCCCAATCCACCCTCACCCCTGTATTCCCTATACCCCCAGGAGCAGTATGGTTAAGCCTCCACTCACAGCTGGGAATCCCAACAGAGACCCATAGAAAACAAAGTTGCATTAAGGTAGCAAGGATGAAAAAATGGTCCTATAAAGACAAAAATACAAACAGTGCATAAGAAGGAAAAGTCCCCCAATAACATTCAAAGAGCCAGGGACAAAGTCTCTGTCAGGGAACCAGTAAGAGACACTTGCACCGAGAACAAACTCAGCTCCGTCTTCAGGGTGGTCAACCGGCCAAGTGTTGCGTTCAATCCGGCACGCTCATGCTTGCAGTGGTCTCTGCCTGATAGTAAGGGAAAGCAGTTTGACTGTCTCTTTAGATCCCATTTTCTTTACATTTGGGGGTCTGAGTAGGGTAGGAGGGAAAAAAGGCATTTATTTGCTAAATACTGTCTGAAATAATAGCAGAACACGAATAATAAATGTCACCTTATACTTTTGGGGACAGTGCCACAACCTTAATGTAATGAGTAAAGTGCTTCACAAAGCTCTATGGCTTCTGCGCTTACCAGATCATAAGTAGGTTTGATAGTATTATTGATGTAGCTAGTAAAGAAAAAATGTGTATATAGATCTATGAAGTGACTATACATAAAATGTTACACTTTTTATAATAAAACTCACCTTTATAATCATAGCCATTTTACTTAGCTCATATGTTGGCATTTATATGGATTTAAGATTGTGTGTTCATAGAATAGATGCTTTTTACCGAAGTGTGTTCACACAGAATTTTTTGTTTACTGCCAAGTGAACTTATCTTCCTGTCTTCAGCAATTAGGATGTAATTGACAAAAGTGCTGTTTACCCAGCTGCTGCGAAGTGTAATCTGGAGCCATGATTGCCACTTTCATGAACTAAGCCCCTGCTGCTAGTACAGCCCACGACTGCTGCCTTCGAGAAGTGCGTGCCTTACTTAGCGCTCAGTGGTGCAGTGTGCTAGATTAGTCCTCCTGTCACCACTGTGTTTTGATGTCATCGGTCTGTTTTGCATTTTAATAGGAGCATGTGAAATGGGTCCATGCCGAAATGGTAAATAAAAACTCCAAGTTAAAGCTAATATATGTGACGCCGGAGAAAATTGCAAAAAGCAAAATGTTTATGTCAAGACTAGAGAAAGCTTATGGAGCAAAAAGGTTTACTCGCATTGCTGTGGATGAAGTTCACTGCTGCAGTCAATGGGGACACGACTTCAGACCAGGTATGTCTGCTTTGAGGCCTGCTGGCACACTGTTTAAAGTACGTGACTGCTAACTAAAAGGGCAGCCGTTCGAAGCCACTAAGTACTCCTCAGGAGAAAGACATGACCCTCCCTAAAAATAATCTGCTTCCCTAAAGATTACAGCTTGGAAACTGTTTTACTGTGTCCTTTGGGGTCAGTATGAGCTAGAACACACTTGAGGGCCCTGGGTTTAGTGGGATTAGTTTTGCTTTTGAATGTTGCAGGGAGCCCTGGTGGCACTGTGGATTAGGCTTTGCACTGCTAACGTAAAGGTTGGCAGTTGAAACCACCAGCCCTCCTGAGAACAGATGAGCCTGTCTGCTCCTATAAAGACAGTCTCAGGAACCCTTTCGAGGGTTGCTTTGAGTTGGAATCAGCTCAGTGGCCATGGATTTATGCGCTATTTAGAAAATGCCTTCTTGTTAGAGATGACTTTTGTCCTGAGCTTGACAGGGATAACCTGGCTACAATTAAAAATTTGCCCTCGAGCATTTATTGGTCATTTCTGTTCATCTAATGTGAAGGGAGCTGAGAGGCACTTCTAATCTCCATATTCCCCACTAATCGACTTCATTTTTTGAAATGTATGTTTAGTAGCAAACATTCCACTCTGCCATCTTTGTTGGATTTGCTACCTTCACATTTGCTGAGGCGTTTGCAATTGCTCAGAAACTTTATGCATTAGGCATCGTTCTGCATGTCTTCACCACCCACGCATACCCTCGGTCCAAACGCTGGGTGAGATATTTTCTTCACTCCACCTGCCTAATCCTGAGGCACTTTACTCAGGCTGGGTCTTTGCTAACAGTCTCACATTCACTATCTTCTTCCCTGATTCAGCCCCTTTTCCTCCAGAGCCTGCTGTCCCTTGGGCCCCCCTTTTAATCCTTCCTTATTTGTTCTTGGCACCAGTTCCCACAAAACAGTCACTTGTTTTCCCACGGGGTCTGCTCCTTCTGTTTTATCACCCCTGGATTGCCTGGCTCTTCTATTCACCTGCTGTGAGCGCTGGACCAGATCGGTTGCTGGCTTCTGCCATCCCCATCCATGCCTGCTGTTTGGCTACTAACCCTTTTGGAAAGGGATATTGCATTCATGTCTACCTAAGGTCAGTTATCATCATGTTCAGTTATACCTTTTATTTGTCCCCAATTTAACAAATCCCACTTGAAGAAGTACAGTCAGAATGCTCCTTAGAGTCAAGGATGGTGCGACTTTGTCTCACCTACTTTGGACTTGCTGTCAGGAGAGACCAGTCCCTGCAGAAGGGAGGGCATCACGCTTGGTTGAGGGGCAGGGCAAGAGAGGAAGACTCAAGGAGATGGATTGATCCCGGGGCTGCAACAGTGGGCTCGGCATAGGAACACCGGTGAGGGTGGCTCTGTGGGCGGGCGGGCAGACTGGGTGGCACCCAACAGCACCAGCACACTTAATACAAAATGCATTGTTTTGTTAGGTTTTTCATTCTCAACTTTTTCAGGCCTTAACTCATCCTTAGCTCCTGACTTCCCAGAAAACAGATGTGAGCGTAAACGTTTCCTTCCAAACATCACGAATCTTTTTCTTTTTTAAAGACAAAAGGGCTTTATAAAATCAGGATAACCACTCCCACGCCATCCTTTCCTGCTTTTGAAAGATCTTGCCCCCTGTCAGGTTCTGCACTCCCGCATCTTTAGTTTCTGATTCCTTCCTTAAGACAAAAAGACAAACTAAAATATCCTGCTGACATTTTCTGTCTCTGTGAGTTATTGGCCTGTTGCTGTTCTTTACCTTCCAACTTTTAAGCTCCCTGTCTCCATTTCTCACCTTTTGTACCTGTCTGAACGCGTGAATCATTTCTGCTTCCTCTGCTCTACGAAAGAAGCGCCCGGTGACACCGCCAGTGTCTCCTGTTCCATCTCCCTTTATTCCTCTCCCATTTCAATAGCCTGTGCCCGCTTCTCCCGCTCACCTTACTGCGCCCCCCTCCTTGTTCGGAGTCCAGGCTCTTGGTTTTCCTCCTTTCCGGTCTCACCCTCTTAGCTCTTCTTGGTTTGCCTCTTTAAATATTAGTGCTTTCCCTGGGTCTGACCTCTGTCTTTACTTATTCTTTTGCTTTTCCAGAGATGGGTGGCACACCTGTGTCCTGAAGCCTAGATTCTCTACCTTCAGAAGGGTTTTAGGCCAAAGTTTTGTTCTCTTAAAAAAATTTTTTTTTATTTAAATATTTTAGACAAGGTATATACATATCTATTTGAACCAGACACATTTGCTGTTGGACTTACGACTCTTCCCCTGTAGTCCCAGCCCGAGTGGTCTGATGACCAATGCCTAGGTGTTATCCTAAGGAGCCCTGGTGGCAAAGCACGCTATGAATGGGGCTGCTGTTCGAAACCCCTCCAGGGGTAAACGGTGAGGCTCCCTGGATTTACAGCCTTGGGAGCCCCACAGAGGCAGTTCTGCTTTATCCTGTAGGGCCACTATGAATCGAAAGCAGCTTGATGACAGTGAGTTTGAGGTTTTTTTAGGTATATATTATCCTAATTTATGTTATGTCTGTGGGTCTGCTGACAAGCTATAAACGTTTTATTTCCATTTCCAATTTTCTGACTCTTAGAACCTTCATAATCAGACTGTTAATTGTTTTGTGGACCGGTACATCAAAGCTAAAACAAAATTGTCCCCAAAAGAACTGTTTTTCCTTCTATTCTGCAACCTGGGGATTATTGTTTGCCCACTTGCTGTACTAGATATCTGATTCAATAGCATTTGATTTTTTTTTTTTTACTGCAGTGGGTTTTAGCAGCTGAATAAAAAAAAATCTGATGTAAAAGTGGTTAAGGAATTTGGCTGCTAACCACTGCTACCTACCTACCTATTACTGTGTGTTACCTGAGTGCGCTGAGGAGGCTCCTGGCAGGGCGCCTCCGGTGTGTCTGCTGTTTTCTCTGTCCATTGTTCTTCCTCGCGAATTTCTGCGCATTTTCCAAGACTCAACTCAGATAGAAACCTTCAGAGCTTCCCGTGAAGTTCCTTTCTGCTCTGTGTTTTCCTAGCATTTAGCAGTCTTATCACATTTTCTTTTTTCAACTTTATCGGCCAAATAGTTCAAGTACTTAAGGGAGACCGAGGACAATTTATCTAGATGAGTATGATAAATTTGAGCCCAGAATGGTTTCTGTGAAGTAAGTTATATAAAAATAATGCCTTCAGTAAGCCTGTTCTGGTCTGGCCATGCAACTTTTCAAAATACTAGGTGGTGATGGTACTTTTGGCTGATAGCCTCTTTCCTTTCATTTGTAATAGATTCAAATACGCTCGCTACCTCCCACTGTCCCTTAGTCTTCTCTTCAGCAGGTGGAGACCAGTAGATACCTTGGTGGAATGTTTACGTGTATCTCCTTTTCTTCAGGGAGCCCCATCTCTAAGCAAGAATGGCGTTTCTGTAGAAATAGTTAAATGTATAAAACCAGCCTATTAAAGAAATTACAGTGTTCATTAATTATCTGCACAGGAGTGAAAGGTGTAATTTAATCTTTAGAAGATGAAAAGAGGGCCCACTTTGCCTGCCTGTTTATGTTTATTTTCAGATTATAAGGCACTCGGTATCCTGAAGCGGCAATTCCCTAACACATCACTAATTGGGTTGACTGCAACTGCCACCAATCATGTCTTGAAGGATGCTCAGAAAATTTTGTGTGTTGAAAAGTGTTTTACTTTTACTGCTTCTTTTAACCGGCCAAATCTTTATTATGAGGTATTTTGCTTTATGTCAATTTATTACTATTACAAAGGGTTTACTTTACATGAGAAACAACTAGGTTAAAATGTTTTAAAATCAGGCAGTGATTACAGATTCATTCATTTATCTGTTTTGCTGCCTAATCTTGGATAAACTTATGTCCATTTTCTGTTATGTTTTGTACACACATAGAAAAATACTAAGGACTCATGCTTCCTCAATTGAAGTCAGCTACTAAAATCATAGAAATATTAATGTGTCATTGAAGTTTGCGAATTCTTCCTACGTAGAGTCTGTTTGACACAAATTTGAAAGCTAAGTAGCCTAATAGATGCTTTCTTCTTCGTCGTCCAAGAATAGGTTTAATACATTTCTGAATTTTCATTGAATAGCTGTTTGTGCTATTGTTTGTTTTTCTTAAAGGGGGAAAAAAGAGTTTTCAGTTTTAGAAGGTATTTACTGATTCTCTGTCTCCTTATTGCTAACAAATTAAAAATAGGAGATCAAGAAGAAAACCTGAGAGGTGACAATGATGTGTTTTAAGTCTCAAAAAAAAGTAAATAAAAAAAAAATGACAGTTCAGGAAAAAATAGCACCTTTGAATAGTTGTAAAAAAATGGCTCCTTATTATTTTAAAATCAGTTTTTGTGAATTTTCAAATTTATTTTAAAAGAAGTTTTAAATAAGTTTTTTTTTTTTTTTTTTTTTAGGTCCGGCAGAAGCCCTCAAACACTGAAGATTTTATTGAGGATATTGTGAAACTCATTAATGGGAGATACAAAAATCAATCAGGTAATATAGAAAACTAATAGACTTTGAAGACTTAGAGATAACTTTCAAAAGAGTAACTAATACTGCACTGATAAAGATACTAAAACCAAAAACAGTGTATGGTAGAAGATTGTTAAAAATGCTCTGGTATAATTACTTTTTGTTGTAATATAATAAGAGGCATAAAATTGTCTCATTTGTTTTTGTCTCTTTATGCTTAATTGCTTTAAAGAATTGACTTGATGATTTGATGTGAATGATCAGCAATTCTAAAGGTATATAAGATCCCTTTAATAATGGACACACTAAATAAGTAAAGAATTAAATAGTAACTATTGGGTAGGTTAGTCATCGATGTGGTTGAGCCTATATTTTTATGTGTTTTAGGATTGATGAATAGACAAGTGTTACTGAAGCAAAGAATGTGTATGGTTGGCATTTCTAAGCTGGTCTCTAGCTTTTAAGGAGTGATTAATGGGTGTCCTGGGCAAAAGGTGCTCCAGGGCCAGATCGGTTTGAGAAAGGCTGCAGTGTTTCATGTCCCCCCCCCTCCCCCCCAGAGTCAGAGGGTGTCTCCACACTCAAGCTCGGACTAGCCCTGCGAGTAAAGAGAGAAACCTTTTAGCTTTGTTTGAATGCAGTATCCCCCAATCTCATGTGCACATGAAAACTCTTTTTTCACAGCATACTTGTGTACATCTATGGAGCTGTGTGACAACAGTGAGCAAAGTACTATGTAGTGGGAAATAAAGGTAGGGGAATGAAAAGAGGTAATAAGAACCAAACCTGGTGGTGGAGGGAGGCCTCACTTCTGCCTTAATTTAAAGCAAACCAGTGATTAAATCTTGAATAACACTCCCAAATTAATATATGCTTACAGTTTTGGACTTTTTAGAATTCTTTCATTCTTTTGCCCCTCTCTGCATTGGAGCTCTGGTGGCACTCTGGGTTACATGTATATTGGGCTGCGAACCCTAAGGTCAGTAGTTTGAACCCACTGGCTGTTCCTGGGTAGGAAGATGAGGCTTTATACTCCCATCAAGATCTACAGCCTTGGAAATCGAGAAAGGCAGTTCTGCTCTGTCGTATCTCGTCCCTGTGAGTGGGTTTCCACTCGATGGCAGTGGGTAGTAGTCTAGAAGTAAGCGCTGGATTAGTCAGTACCTTCGGAGTGCATGTGGGAAATTAACCTCCAGGATTGCACTACATCTAACTAACAGCTGGCCATGCTTTCTTACAGGAATCATATACTGTTTTTCTCAGAAAGACTCTGAGCATGTTACTATGAGCTTACAGAATATGGGAATTCATGCAGGTGCTTACCACGCCAATATGGAGCCAGACGATAAGACCAAGGTTCACAGGCAATGGTCAGCCAACGAAATTCAGGTTAAGTACCTATTCTCAATAGAGGAATAATTTGCCTTTTTTTTTTTGAAGTCAATTAACAGATAAAATGTTAAAACATTTTTAGGTAGTCGTAGCAACGGTTGCATTTGGTATGGGAATTGATAAACCAGATGTGAGATTTGTTATACATCATTCGATCAGCAAGTCAATGGAGAATTACTACCAGGAGAGCGGACGTGCAGGTATGTGACACCCAATTCAGGAGTAGTCCTTATTGAATGCTAACTTTAGAACTAATAAGGAAGGCTGTGGGGCAATTTCATAAGAATAGAGAACTTTTACGCCAGGCTTTGCTGGAGTGCTAATGAATTTGTAATGTGAGTTTAAAAAACTTGATAGTCTTCCTGGCCCCTTGAATTTTTAATTAGTGGTTTAAAATTTGCAGCTTAAATAATTGGGTTCCTTATAGATATATACATATATTTTCCCTCTAATAAACTGGATTGTGGGTAAAACACCTGTTGTTTTTTGTTGTTCTTAGTTTGTTTTTGGACGGTAGTTGCAGATTAACACACATTTCTGGCTAAAATGTGTGCATGAGGCAGCTATAGACTGAAGTACTGCCAGCTAATTTGGGATGTATTGTTTTTGCATGCTTTGAACTTTTAAAATTAATTATGGAATCTCAAAATTGCTCATAACCGACAGGTCGGGATGACATGAAAGCAGACTGTATATTATATTATGGC
Source organism: Tenrec ecaudatus (assembly GCF_050624435.1). Classification (NCBI taxonomy): domain Eukaryota; kingdom Metazoa; phylum Chordata; class Mammalia; order Afrosoricida; family Tenrecidae; genus Tenrec; species Tenrec ecaudatus. Next base: position 110,228,230 of record NC_134535.1, read on the forward strand.
TTTGGAGATATATTCAGAATAAGTTCAATGGTGGTGATGGAAAATGTGGGACAACAGAAGCTTTATGAAATGGTGTCATACTGTCAGAACATCAGCAAGTACGCCATATTCTTCTCTATCACTTTTGTCAATTGGAATCACAAATATGGAAGTGTATGATGCTACTCTGAATACTTTGGAAAGTGAGTAGATACACCGATAGAACCCCAAAGTGGACATCTGAGAGAGCAGATCGATGCCTGAAGGGTAGGAACCAGCGTATGAAGCTCTATGGTGTGCTTTAATGCAAAAAAACATGTATCTACCTATCTTAGAATCCTTTCAGACTGGTTTTTTTTACATCTTTTTTTTCCTTTTTACATTTTATTAGGGGCTCATACAACTCTTATCACAATCCATACATATACATACATCAATTGTATAAAGCACATCCGTACATTCCCTGCCCCAATCATTTTCAAAGCATTTGCTCTCCACTTAAGCCCTTTGCATCAGGTCCCCTTTTTTTTCCCTCCCTTCCCGCTCCACCCTCCCTCATGATCCTTTGATACTTTATAGATTGTTATTTTGTCATATCTTGCCCCATCCGGAGTCTCCCTTCCCCCCTTTTCTGCCGTCCATCTCCCAGGGAGGAGGTCACATGTGGATCCTTGTAATCAGTTCCCCCTTTCCAACCCACTCACCCTCTTCTCTCCCAGCATCGCCCCTCTCACACCCCTGGTCCTGAAGGTATTGTCCACCCTGGATTCCCTGTGCCTCCAGCTCCCATATGCACCAGTGTACAACCTCTGCCCTATCCAGTCCTACAAGGTAGAATTCGAATCATGGTAGTTTGGGGGGAGGAAGCATCCAGGATCTGGGGGAAAGCTGTGTTATTCATCAGTACATCGCACCCTGACTGACCCGTCTCCTCTCCTAAACCCCTCTATGAGGGGATCTCCAGTGGCCGACAACTGGGCCTTGAGTCTCCACTCTGCACTTCCCCCTACATTCACTCTGGCATATATATATATATATATATATATATATATATATATATATATATATATACATATATATATATACATATATATATATACACATATATATACATATATATGTATAAATACATATACTGTTTTTAAGGAAGGTTTTGATACAAAGTGACGGTGAGTGAGTTCAGGCTGTCTTAACAGCTCCATGCTTCGATAATTTTGAAAATGTCACAATAATGCACAGGCATTTTGGAAGTTGAGTCATTCCCACATACCATCCTACTAGCTGATGTGTTGACACAAACTGATGGCAGGGCCACTTTATAAAGTGAGTTGACATCTATGCAGTGGCTCTCACTAGAGATGAAGCTTTCTGATGGCTTCTTGGGCTTAGCCAACTTTGTGCTCTATGGAGCATCACATAAAACCAGACCCAGTTCCGCCCCCGTTGAGTCAATTTGGACCTGTGTAGGGTTTCGGAGTGTGCACCTCTTTACGGAAGTAGACAGTCCTACCTCTCTCCCGTGCAGCAGCAGGACTGTGGAGCTAACACTGAGGTATTAGTTTGGCACTCAGTACCTGCCACGGCTGCCTAGTCCATTACATCAGAAGGGCTCAAAAATGTTGAAATGATAATTAACTAGACAGCGATAGATACGGGTACTTCTCTCCTACAGAGCTACAATAATCTAGATAAAGGAGTAGGAAGGAAAAAATTTTTTTTCTCAAACGATCAGTAGATCTCTGTGAAGCATATTTTGGGGCTATTAACCCAGAATAGAAACAAAATTGCTTTTAACTCACCGATAGTTATAAAATATTGAATCTCAAACTGAAACTCTGATAACTTAAGCAAAGAAAAACAACGAGTTTCTGACACATGGTGCGAAACTAGTGTAGGCCACGTCTGACATCCTTTAGCTACACAAAGGCTATGGAGAATCTAACCCGCATCTTCCCAAGGCTGGTTCCTCTGAGCAGACACGCCTCTTCCCTCCCAAGGCACTTTGCTGCTCCACTGGGTTATAGTGTTGCAGTGACCACACGGAGCACACCAAAAAGGTTTACAATTATGGGGATTATTAGGGATTTTTAACAGGTCACAACCCAGGATCAAAAAGCATTAAGGATATTTTCCACAGCACTGCTCTGCCATGCCAGCAGGCATAATTCTCTTTAGACTTCAGTCTCTCAGCTACATAGCCTCTTGGCTGCCGCCTTGCTAAGGGAAGTGTTAGAAAGCGCCCATCTAAAACTCTTTCTGGAGTCAATTCTGACTCATGGCGATCCTAGAGTGCTGATAAAATTCCCAAAGGGTACCTCATTCAGCCAGTTAGCCTCCTGCCTGAAGATACTTAGCTTTACTCCTTCCGGGGGCCCAGAAGCCTGATGCTGTCTTAGTGCTGTGCTTTTGCCACTGTTTCACACAGGGATCTTGCATGCCACTGCTGGTAGCTCTTTCTTGGTGGTCGTGGGAGTCTTTGTTTCTGTGTATGAGATGGTTCTCTTCGCACCGAGCTGAATCACAAAACTGGCCAATCCCCTCTTAAGAGTCGTCTATGCCTAATTCCCATGCTCCCACTCAGTAATTTGTGGGAGCCTTAACAACTGGATAAAAGCCAAACCAAGTGATTTCACTTCCCCACACTGTGGTAAATAATGGCCTTCTCAAAGATGCCACAAGAACAAACGTCTGTCTTGGAAGAAGTATAGCCAGAATGCTCCTGAGAGGCAAGGACGGCGAGACTTCACGGAGGTTGGATGTGTTGTCGAGAGAGCAGTCCTTGGCAGAGGGAAAGTAGGACACGATTGGTAAAGTAGGGCCGTGAAGAGGACGGTCCTTGGCGAGATGGATTGACGTGGGGGCTGCAACAGTGGGCTCAGGCATCATGACAATTGTGGGAACGGCACAGGCCCAGTCAGTGTTTCTCTCGGTGAGTCAGAAATAACTCTGGCTCCGAACAGCAGCGACAACAACAATGAGGTTCACACCCTAACTGCAGGAATTTGTTTGCTACCTTATCGGTCAAAAGGGAATGAAGGTGCCAGATGCAATTCAGGTTGCTAACCAGTTGACCTAAAGTGGGGAGATTAATGTGGATTATCCAGGTTAGCCAAATGTAATCACTAGTGTTCTTAAAAGTGGAAGAAGGAGGGTGGCAGTTACTGAACGTGAGACCCCAGCCTGCCCTTTGCCAGCTTTGCACTTGGTGGAATAGGCTCCTGAGTTGTGGAATATTGCAGCCAGCCTCCAGAAGCTGGAAGAGAGCAAAGGAAGAGACTCGGTTCCTGTATGCCTCAGAATTACCAACACCTTGATTTAAAGCAAGTGAGACTCATGTCAACTTGTAGAACGAGAAATGCCTTTTAGGCCACTAAGTTTGTAGAAATCTGTAATGGGGGTGAAGGGAAACAACAGAATCACCTTGCATTTTGAGGTAAGGACTCTGAAAACCTAGACCATTTAGCAGTTTGTTCCTCTCCATGTGTTTTCAGGTGTCGGCGTGTGTTGATAGCTCGACATTTTGATGAAGTGTGGAACGCAGACGCATGCAACAAAATGTGTGACAACTGCTGTAAAGACATTTGTGAGTTCAGTTTTTAAAAACTTTAAGAGCCACCAACTAGGATAGGGCTGCAAGATGGTTTTAAAAGACTAAAAAAAAAATCTATAATGAGAATATTCTAGATTTAAACAATCTTTTAAACAAAAGTGGTAAATAAAGGGACAAACTATGGGTACAGACGTGTATATTGCCACATTCAGAGCATACTAGACTTAAGAAATGAAATTTTTTCTCTGAATAGAAATATATTTAAAAAGGACAAACAACAGCTACTGATGGGGAAAGAAATTATAGCAAACATTTTTTTAATCTAGATGACAAGAAACTACTTATTAGATTCTGACTTGGCACCGTTTGGCACTGTGTCTTAGCATTTGTCATCCCAGGAAGAGGTGTTTAAGAGGACGAACCAGTTCTCGGGCAAGGCCTCTGGATCCTAAATGTCGTGCTAGCAGAGGGCACTACATTTTAACTTTGCAGCTGCAGAACTTATTTGAGTTTATTGCACTAAATTGGCAAAGCGCTGATATATAAATCAGAGTCCTACTCTCTGAATGAATAATTGGGGAGATCTGTTTAGGACTTTCTTATCTCTAATTTTTAGAATTTGGCTCAACCAGATAAGTGTGAATAACAGTTGGCTGTCATGTCAAGCACACATTGTGGTAACCGTCATAACTATGTCTGGCAGGCAATCCATGATCCCTTATACATACCATAGGCCTTCTGACAAGTAGGCTTCTATTTCGCCCCATCATTGTAAATCCCATAGTGCCCAGCAGTGATTGACCCTTGGTCTAGTGAACTTGGGGAGCCTGTCCTGATACAGGACACAGTAGCTTGTGATGAGTGTCGAGTGTGACTCACTATGACGACTACCCTTTAACTGGTTTAACCCCCGGGACAGCCTCTCCTGCCCCCATTTCTCAATTGTATTTGCCTTACCATGCCTCTTTCATTATAGCATTTGAAAAAAAGGATGTAACTGAGCACTGCAGAGATCTAATCAAGATCCTGAAACAGGCAGAGGGCATGAATGAAAAGTTAACTCCACTGAAGCTGCTGGATTCTTGGATGGGAAAGGGAGCAGCCAAGCTGAGAGTAGCAGGCGTTGTTGCTCCTGTGCTTCCCCGAGAAGACCTGGAGAAGATCATTGCGCACTTCCTTCTACAGCAGTATCTTAAGTATACACCCACCCATTCCAGGCCCTTCCTCTTGTCTTTCAGTATAGGTTCCTCTGTTTGTTTGTTTTTTAATGTGGGCTTTCAGTAGCTTCATGTGAAGTTTTAAATTCTACAGAAAATTTATGTACTAAGCAAACTGAAGCTGTAATTGATCGTGTACAAGCCATACAAATACAAAATGAAAACACTTTCTATAAGGATTTATTCGTACAGTTTGTATTTCATCAGTATTGTTTAAATTATTGTAGTCATTTTTGATGCTTAATGACCTGTAACTCCCTCCCCACCTTTGTGATTGTTCCCTTTTATCTTCTGCAGAGAGGACTACAGCTTTACAGCATATGCGACCATTTCATATCTGAAAATAGGACCTAAAGCCAATCTCCTGAACAGTGAGGCACATACTGTCACCATGCAAGTAAAGAAGCCTACCCAAAACTGTTCCAGAGTAAGTGACAAAGGACATGAACACCTCCAGGTTTCCTTTAACTCGAGAGAGAGAAGGCAGTTCTCCTCTTAGATTTGGGTTTGCAGGAAACAATAGCCTTTGTTTGCTGTAGCTATTAAGTATAAGAATTTTAGACTTTTTAAGACAGACTCAGGGTTTCCAGACTTCCAATGTGAGGACTGCATTGTATTGTCTAATCTTGTGTTGCACCCTGCCCTCATGCTACTGGTTCTATCAGTATGGGTTGAGAAGTCATGCCCATTGTAAACCACGTCCTATCAAGCCTGAGAATTCATGCCACTTATCAGTGTGCCTACTGATATGACAAGTACTCTGTGTATGCGTGTGACAGCACATCCCTGTATTCAAGAGGTGGTGAGGTTTGTGTTTTAGTAGAAATTTGAATATAAAGACATAAATCATGAAAGAGCTCATTTTAAAATTTGACATCAATGTTAAGGAAATCGAATAGCTGCATTTTTACCAGGGTCCTTGGTTCATTATTATTTTGTAGGTTCCGTCCTGTGAAACTTATAATTCTGAACAAGCTGATAAAAAGAAGCAAGAAAAAAAACCAGGTAACTTCCAGAGGAAGTCTGCAAACATGCTTCAGCAATCTGATTTTAAGAATACAGGAGCTAAGAAAAGAAAAATTGAAGATGTGTGAGACAATGTCTGAAACTTTACTTTTCAAGTAAAGTTTATGCATGTATTATTTTTGTAGTTAACCAAAGTTTAAGTTTTAGAACAGTTTCATAAATATTTTATCCAGATGTAGGCCTGTATTTTCAGGGTTTACCTCAAAAGTATTGGACAATTAAAAATTGGAGATTATGAGTTGTCTGTGATTTTTTTAGTATGTAAAAAGGGAGAAAATAATTTTTTGTAAAATCATTTAGCTGTAAAATGCAAAAGAGAATAAAGTCACATAACTATCTTATTTTCTTTATGCCTTATTGTAACTTTTGATACAGTGATCTTTTGATAACATTATTCTGTAAATTTTATGTTTTATCATTACAATTGACTTTTTTAAATGAATAATGTGGATAGCTTCAGGTTTTGAAAGCAGCTGTAGGATCCATACGACAAAGGAATAAGTTATCAACATAATAATAGCAGTAAGCTATTGCTATAATTTCTATTTGAGTAGAATAAAACTATAAATAAAACCTAATTTTGACATTACAAAATCTTCATCAGAGAATGGCTCTAGTTTTCTAGAATATATTTTGGTTAACTAGATAAGCACCTAGCTAAATTTGCACCAAGTCTCAATCACAAATGAACATGTTGTTTAAAACCTAGAAGTAAGTAATCCAGGATCTGTTAAACAATAAGTAGTCAATTTTATGTTAGAAAAATATACATAGAAATATTTGCACTGATTTTGTCCTTAGAACTTCATATTTTCCATATTGGTCCACTAAAGTCATCTCTTCTGAATGCTTAACTTCCACGTGTTCATCACTAAGTCAGTGCTGTCATTCCATTTATTTTCTTTGGATTTCTCTGCCATATATGGAACTTGGTGTGGTTTTTGAGTTGTATTTTAATCAAAATAATCTTCTATATCAACATTTGGATCTAGCAGATCTTCTCCATATGATGAAAGGTCCATTTGATTTAGAATTAGGTTTTCAAATGTTTCCTCTAAATCAGTTTCACCAATCAAGACAGCCCCCATCATTCGCCCATTCTGCATGACAACTTTGACGTATTCTTGTCCTTTGGTACATCTCAGCATTAATTCATGATCCGAACCTAAGTCTTGTGCATTGTATTTTCCCAGTAATACAACCTATAGATAAGAAAATAGGATTTTACCACAAAGGAAATGTACTATGTAGATCTTTTGTGTTATACTATAATAGCCAGGAGAAAAATCTGTTTTTAAAATTGTATAGCTAAAAACGTCACTGTGAGGGATAAGACACTCCTATGCCATCTAGAGCAGTGGTTCTCAACCTTCCAAATGCCGCGACCCTTTCATATGGGGACCCCCCAACCACAAAATTATTTTCATTGTTACTTCATAACTGTAATTTTATGAATCAGGTGACCCCTGTGAAAGGGTCGTTCAACCCCCCAAAGGGGTCGTGACCCACAGGTTGAGAACCAATAATCTATAAAGACATCTCTAATGAACATAATCTTCAGATGATACCATCTCAACCTATGTTAAAATTAAAAAATGGTGCTGTGCTGATAGACTTAAATGGTGTGGGGTTGCAACAAACTTTCAATTTGTTAAAATAAAAAACCAAAATGCTGTATCTGCAGTGTATTAAAACAAACCACAATGAAACAAGGCATGCCTGTGCATAATTAAGCTGGAGTCATAGTTTTAAGATTTTAATAAGGAACAGAGTTAGAGCTTTTCTGGGCAAATTACTTGATTTTACTCAGCCTCTGTGTGTATGTTTATATATGTATTTTCCTTATCTCTAAATTACAAGAAAAACTTGCCTAAGAATAATAAATATAAAGAGAACTAAGTAGACCCCCAACTATCATGATCCCAATTCTACCTTGCAAACTTGGTCAGACCAGAGGATGCACAGTGGTACAGATGGGATCTGGAAACACAGAGAATCTAGGACAGATGAAGCCCTCAGGACCAACAGTGAGAGTGGCGACACCGGGAGAGAATGGGGGGTAGAAAGGGGGAACTGATCTTGGGGATCTACATATAACCTCCTCTCTGGGGGATGGGCAACAGGAAAGTGGGTGAAGGGAGATGCCGGGCAGTGTAAGACAAGATAAAGTAATAATTTATAAACTATTAAGGGTTCATGAGGGAAGAGTAAGGGGGGTGGGAGGGGGAGGGAAAAAATGAAAATGAGCTGATTCCAGGAACCCAAGCAGAATGCATAATTGATGTGTGTATGGATTGTGATAAGAGTTGTATGAGCCCCAATAAAATGATTTTAAAAAGAGAACTAAGTAGGATAATAATGATGAAATTAAAATAAAGAAGAAATGTACATAAGGTGAAAAAAACTTGGAGGTTTTTCCTCCTTAAACTGAAAAACAGAGTAATGAAATGATGGGTACTGATTATCACATGATTAGTAATTAAGAGTAGCAATAAAACCAGTTAAGGAATTAGAGAAACGATAAAAAGAATTTACTTTTTAATTAAACAATTAAAACTACATAGCTTTACTGTAGTGAGGAACGTTAGATGATCATATTTGATTATAAGGCTAGCAAGCACAAAAAAGGCACTGATTTGCTTACCTTATAGTTAAAAAATTTTGTTACATGAGCAAAGAGTTCAAAGCTGAAATCCATGTCAATGGACTCTCCCAGGTGATCTGCAGCCATGCACTTTGCTGCATACCACCCCATCTGTCTGGCCTGCGTCCACAGTCTCATCTGAAAGAAGTGCAACATGTTATGCACTACCGTGCTTCATTATCATAGTTTGTGAACTGTCATCACCTTGATCTTGCAAGTTCCTTTAAAGGGGTCAATATTTACTGCAGAGCAATTGGATCTAGGCATTGTCTCTGCCACAGAATCACTCACTAATCCAAACCAACTAAACTGACTTTGGCATTTGCTAATTCTATCAAAATCCTTGCCTATAAAGTTAAAGGATGGCACTAGTCAATTATCTAATTAGGTACAATTTTTATTTCACTATTGCTGGAGTGTTTTAGGCTATAGTAGTAGATAAGAATAACATTTTATTTCGTCAGTCCCCTGGAAATTTATTATTAGGATTAATAAAGATGCCAAACCTAATCACTGAATAATTGATTCTATTTCCAACGACACACTTAGAAACTAGAAAGTTGGTGTCCAGTCCAAGACAGCCATGGATTTGGGAAGTCATGTAAGTGTTTCTCTACAGCAGTATTACAGTATTGATTTCCCTTTTGTTGTATTTTTACAGGGTTTGATGATTCTCTGGTGTTGTAGAAAGAATATCTTTAGTCACACTAAATTTGATAATTATTTTAATAATTGATGGAAGCATTTAGATAAGTTATTTAAATTTCCTGAGCCCTAGTTTTCTTACCTGAAGATAAACAGCTCTTACTTTTTGCCTATTGGAAGCATTAAATAGGTTAAAAAACTACTATTTTTCCTTTTACCCAGTATGTGTGCATGTCTACAAAAGCTGTCACATCTTGGAGATGAGTGTAGAGCATTTCTATGAGTGACTCGGGGCCCTAGTGACTCGGGGCCCTGCTTACATATTGGCACCACAAGGGGGTGCAGTTGGAAACCACAGGCCATTCCCAGGGAGAAAAATGAGACTTTCCTCTGCCATGAAGAATTACAAACTCAGAAACCCTCAGCCACAGTTCTGACCTGTCCTATAGGGTCCCTATGAGTCAGAATCAACTCGATAGTAGTAGGATGGCTTTGGTTTGGATCAGGAGTAGTACATATTCTTCATTGTTTTCCCTTTTTATAAATCCAGTTAGCTTGATGGCAGTGACAAGCAGTCTGTGACAAGGGGGCAGAGTCAACAGAGTAAGGGACCAGGTACAGAATGGCTAATTGAAATGGCTCCTGACAGCACACTGCTAGACCATTACCTAATGCAGTGGTTCTCAACCTGTGGGTTGCAACCCCTTTGGGGGTTGAATGACCCTTTCACAGGGAACAGTAGCAAAATTACAGTTATGAAGTAGCAACAAAAATAATTTTATGGTTAGGGGTCCCCACACATGAGGAACTGTACTAAAGGGTCGCAGCATTAGGAAGGTTGAGAACCACTAACCTAGTGTGTCCTAATTGCAAAATCCTTTGAGTTTGCATCTTGAACTATGTGAAACATTAATTAGTGCCCTTATTGGTTCTCTGAGTTAAGAAATGAGGTCTATGTGATAAGAGTTGTATGAGTCCCTAATAAAATGTAAAAAAAAAAAAAAAAGAAAGACATGAGGTCCAGTAGATTTATTCAAGACTCATTCAAAACAAAGGCCCCTTATATTTATTTAGGGGTAATTTCCCCCTAGATTAGATCATAACATACATGTAAAAAACTTACTGTGGTGGTAAGGAATTAAAATTTTAAAACACTCCATGAATACTAACCTATAGTTGATAATTTGTGGTTAAAACCACAGAAAGGACTTGTGGAAGATTATAGAAAAGATGAAAAAGTAATTATGAAGCATTAAAAAAATCCAAGCAGGCTGAAGGCACTGTTAGTGATACTGTCTCTGCTTTATGTAAAACCCATGTACATACATAAACACAACAGTACAGTGGCTGCTTTAAATACATTTAACTCTTCTACAACCTCATACTTAAATCATAGTAAATCTGAGAATCTGATCTTAGAGGTAAGTGTTGCCTGGTTCTTTGATCTGTAACTTCTACCCTCCTAAGTCAACCTCATCTATGGGTTATCATCTACACGGTTCATAGCCATGTTATATAGTCTGTCTTTTCTCTTTTTTTGGTCATCTACTAGTGTACAATCCAGTGTGGTAATCACTAGCAACATGTGGCTATTTAAATTAATTAAAAAGTAAGGAACATTTAAAATTCCTCACAGTAGCCGTATTTTAAGTACACCAAAGACCCATGTGGTAAGTGACTACCATACAGGACAAGACAGGATTCTAGACTATTTCCATCATCACAGAATGTTACACTGGGCAGTACTGATAAAGCACACAAGAAAGAAAAAGTACAAAACACAAAAACAGTCACTGCCATCAAATCCATTCCAACTCATAGCAACCATACAGTGCAGGGTGGGACTGCCTGTGGGTTTCCCAAGAGTATCACAGGAGTAGAAAGCCGCCTCTTCCTCCTGAGGACTAGCTGATGTTTGTAACTGCTGGTCCTGTGGTTAGTTGGCACCCAACGAATAACCACTAAGCCACCAGAGCGCTTTATGAAAAAATAACAGCCCATATTTATTTTCAAATAACATATCCAAGTTGGGCTGCTAAGTGCCAGATTAGCAGTTCAAAAACCACCAGCTGCTCTGTGGGAGAAATAGGAGATTTTCTACTCACAAGAAGTTACAGTCTCAGGCTCAGTAACTCACATGGGTAGTTCTACACCCTGTCATATAGGGTCAGCATTGACACTATGGCAGTGAGTCTGGATTTGGGGGTGGATAAAAAAATTAGCCAAGAGAGGAACTGCAAACCAGACACTATTGAATTTGCCGGTAGGACAGTTTCATTTGCAGACAGGTTCTCTCACTTTAAATGTGCAGGGCGGCTTACCTGCTGCCACACTGGGCTCGGCTGCCATGACGCAGTGCAGATGTCACCGGCAGCGTAGATGTCAGGAAGTGATGTGCGCATCTGACCATCCACTTTCAGGCCACCATCTTGTCCTAGATTAAACTGAACAATGTTCCTCATAAACACCAGTGTCAAGGAAAGTGCTACCGAACGTCTTCACTCTGACATAAAAACACATGTTTACACTTTGGGATACTGATGTTTAAGGAGAAGATAAAAAATGATGCAAAGTTTAGGCATCTAAGATGCATTCCTAGCAAGTCAAATTCCAAGGGAATTCTACTTACACACAGTTCTTCAAGTTCCAGTATCAAAAATAACCATTTGATTAGCTGTGATTTTAGTCCTGTAATGTAGATGGATGTATGTATATATGTGTATATATCTACATTACAAAACTATTCCTTTTAATGCACAAACACATGATTTGAATGCTAGGAAGCAAATCACACAGGAAAGTTTCTCTACAATCATTTTAAAGAATCTATAGGAGCCCTAGCAGCATAGTGGGTTAGTCATTGGGCTGCGAACTGCCAGGTCAGCTGATTAACTCTACCAGCACCTGCAGACGAACTGATGCTTCTGCTCCCATAAAGATTGATAGCCCCAGAAGCCAAAGCGGGCGCAGTTCTATTGTGTCCTGTAGGATCACTGTGAGTCAGAATTGTCTCAATGGCAGTGAGTATAGTGGCTAGTCTCTTAAGCAGCTCTTGTGGTGCTCTGAGTACAGCACTGGGCTACTCACTGCAAAGTCTGTGGTTCAAAACCACCTGCCACTACACTGGAGAAAGGGTGCCCGCTGCTCTCCTAAAGAGACCAAAACCCCTAGAAAACAGTACTCTGCCCTACATGGTGTGGCCGTGAGTCAGAATTGAACCGATGGGTGTAGGTTTGATCTCATTTGGAACAGCCTCTTATTAACCTTTAGAAAAGTGAATCATGTATCACGTCCTTTCGATGATGCTTATATTTACTGGCTAAGACTCTTCAGTAAAGGAAATTTTCAATCGAGAAATGAATATAACCTTATTTTAAGCCATCTTCAGTTACACTTTGGTGCTAAAGCAATTATTCGTTGATGGAGAATTAGAGACCTTCATAAAGAATTAAAACAATAATAATAGTTGAATAAACTGTTTTCCTTACATTGTTGCCAAGGACAAAAGGTTCTACATTTGGTGTGACTCCTGTAGCACTGACAATGAAATCACATCCGTAGATCTTTTCATTGGTTAATTCCACGTATACTGGCCACATCTCTGAAAAATTAAAATCTATTCTCAATGTAATCATCAAGTTGTAGGAACTCTAATGACAAACAAGGCAAATTAGATGACTTTAAAACAACTCTAATCATTTTAATAAAGGACATCTATTAAAACTCTAAACTCATTTATTCATCCTACTAATTGGGCTTTGGAAATTTTTTAGTCACACAAAATAATTTTTTAATACAAAAAACCATTTTTGGTCTAATTATAAAATGATGCGATTCTAAATGTTATTCCTTCAAATTTAAACATAATGCTAACAAAGTCAATTAAAAATATAATGAGTTTCTAAACTCTTTGTTCTAAATTATTTCTTTAAAAACCATTATTTATGGCTATACTGTACTAAGGGTTTAGTCCAACTAGATAATTAATATTCCAGTATGTTTTTCCTCACTCTTCATAATCAAATTCTAACAATCTTTCCTTTAAAAAAAAAAGTCAAGAAATTTCCCCACACTAGTTTAGATGAGTATTTCTCCAAATGATAGTTCTCTCACAAGATATAAAATGGGAATTAGGAAACCTGTTTAAAGCTTAAAACTAGATACTTTTTAATCTTGTTTTATTTTTTTGGAAGTAATTTCCCATCTAACTGCATTAGGCATGTGTTGTTTTAAACTTTAAGATCTGTTTGACTCTGCTATGTTGGTCAAATCACCCCGAGCAAGCAAAGGCCTTTGCAAAAAAGGATGATTAAACTACGGCTTAATATTTTGTACAAAGGACAAACTTGTGAATCTGTACAATTGACAAATTTAAATTTCATGTGAAAATTTGAAATTTTAAGCTATAATATAGTAAGATTATGCTATCTTCCTTTTAAATAAGTAGTTGTATATTTTTATTATTACTTACCTTTATCAATTGTTTTCACTGACTTATTGTCACTTGGAAGAATCAAGGATTCTTTTTTCAAATTTATAAATTCATCCTGAAGGTAGATTTTCTTTATTTCACACATGTTCTCAATGTGAATCTTACGAGAAAACTAAATTAAAGAAACACTGGTCACCAACACATTTCCCAAGAGAATGACTTGAATTGTAAACAGTGAATAAGAAATTGTACACAAGGAATAAGTAATTCTTATGCTAAGCCTGTGACAGCTGGGGCTTGTATAGGCAGAAACCTGACAGAGCAGGAAAATTCAAATAGTTTCCACTAGATGGGAACAACAGAAATGTAGTAGGATCACAACCTGTCAAGTGGAAAACTTGTGAGACCTGGGCCGAAAACCAGGGTAGTCCTATTAAGTTCTAGATCTCAGAGGTGGTTCCATGGTTATGCACCCACTCCCCGCTTACTGGCTGTCTCAGTATCCAGCGGTTCACATTTATGACAACGATAGGAAATCAGCTATCTTACTGTGTTGCATATGAACACCGTATCTGGCAGTAACAAATGCCTCGGTGTGGCGCAAGAGTGAAACTTGCTGTGATGGTTAAGGCTATGTGTCAACCTGGCTGAGCCGTGATGATCAATGGCTGTTACATGATGATGCCACCTGGCAGTTACATAACGATGCAGTCACTTTCCATTTTGTGCTCTGATTTGATCATCCTCAACTCTCACATGATGCTGACTTCCATACAATGAGCTGCACTTTGGAAGCTAACCCGGTCAACAAGTGAGGTGTTGAGAATACAAATGACAATACATTGGTTGCCCCCAAATACAGGAGCTCACGTTCTATGCATCAGGTAGTAAACAGAATTCATCCATTATCGAAATGATTGGATACATTTATTGGTAGGTAGCACCAAGGCCTAGCTTTTATTCTAAGCCTCATTGATACTTCCGGGTATGTGTGTGTAATTAACACTGTTACATACTATGCAAACCTCTTCAGGGCAGAGTACTGTTAATTTATTGTCCTATTGCAGAACCTTAGTAAGGTACCAGTACACTTTAGTATTTTAGGTTAAAAATACTCTTAATTCTTAGGACCTAAAGAGTCAGAAAGAAATAATTATAATATTAATAATTAATAATTTAAATAATTATAGAATCATATTATATATAACATTATTCTATATATAATATATTATTTGTATAATTTATATAATAAAATAATTACATAATTATAATAAATAATTCTAATTATTAATATGCATGGCAAAAGTTAAATAAATGATAAAGCCAGCCCCCTCTCATCAATCTGAAACATTGAAAACCTCTGAGGACATCATACACAGAAATGAAGGACTGTACATATGCTCTCAGAATATGTGAACATCACAGCCTTTTAACAGCTATTAAAAATGAAAATATAGTAAGGTGAGTAAAAGTACGTTATCTGCTTATAGTCACTTAGGATATTAAGAACATCTGATTAGAATTCATTTTTTCAGTTAACCACTGAGTCCATCCCACTCATCACAACTCCAGGTAGGTCAGAGCAGAACTCCGCTCCGGAGTTTTCAAGAAGTAGATCATCAGACCCCTAAAAGGAGTTGCTGCGTGTGGAGTCAAAGCCAAGCGTGGCAGCTGAGTGTTAACACTGCCATCACCCAGAGGCTCCTAACTGCTAAAACCCTAGAAGTGCATCGAAGGTGTCTGAACTGACCTCTGCAACAGGTAAGTGTGCTCCATGTCCTTTGGGTAGGGAGGTCTCTCTACATGGAATGTTCAAAGAAGACTGAGAGCCAGCTGTAGATACATTTGATGTTCACCACTGTTGGGTAAGCATGTGGTTACGAACTGCAACCCCCCAGCTGCTGCATGAGAAGTATGCAGCGCAGAATCCTCCATAGGGCCACCGTGAGCCAGAATCGAGTGGATGGCAGTGAGTTTTTCTGTGGTTTTAGTGGGTAAGTGGGCCAAGTTAGATATTCTTTCCTCACAGAATAGATTTTAAATAGTTACCTAGCAAATTTGGACTACATTTCAAACCAGTCTTTTTAAATCATTTTATTGGGAGCTCATACAACTCTTTTCACAATCCCTACATACATTCATTGTGTCAAGCACATTTGTACATTTGTTGCCATCATCATTCTCAAAACCTTTGCTTTCTGTTTGAACCCTTAGTATCAGCTCATTTTTTCCCCTTCCTCCCCGCACTCCCCTCCCTCATGAACCCTGGATAATTTATAAATTACTATTTTGTCATATCTTACTGTCTGACGTTTCCCTTCACCCACTTTTGTTGCTGTCTGTCCCCCAGGGAGGGGGTTATAAGTAGATCCTTGTGATTGGTTCCCCCTTTCTACCCCACCCTCCCTCGACCCTCCCGGTATTGCCACGCTCAGCACTGGTCCTGAAGGGATCGTCCGCCCTGGATTCCCTGTGTTTCCAATTCCTATCTGTATTACAAAGTTCAAGAATTTAAGACTATTTCAACATATGAAAGCAGTATATGAACACACACCTCTTTTGTTCCTTTAAGATTTAAGCCTTCATGCCAATCAGGTCCTAAGGCACTGCCTACATTACTAGCTTTAGCTGTGGTTCTTGCCTCCTTTTTCCTTCCTGAGGAGACAAAATGAATTCAAAATTCAAATGATATAAAAGTTGCCAGGATGAGAAGGCATGCCTGTGTTCTGAAGCTTTTAGGTAATAATGTAATAATTCCCACATAGAATGATTAAATTATCTATATTTGTAATCATGGTTTTAATTTTTACGATGGAGAACTATAATTGAATGCTTAATTTATTAACTGGTGAACATTAAGGCAAAAAAACACATTTTCAAAATTTTGTCAATTTTTCGCACCTCCAGTTAAAATTGTTGAATTTTGTAGGCCAACATAAAAACTACTTAAAACTTTAGAAGTGTGAAATTGTCAGACCTGTGTTACTTATTAAATTCAATGCATATTTCATAAAATTACCGTTAAGTGCTGCCTAACTGTATAGCATCTACTTGAAAATGGGTATGAAATGGTTTGGTGATGAGTTGGTTTACTTTAAATCACATTACACTTCCAGTTTTACATATACATGTTTTTCATAAAATAAAAATGCTCTAGAATATCTGAAAAATTCATGGAAGGATATAGAAATAAATATGATCAGTATTTCTATCTCTTAAAAGAATATTTGGCTAAGTTTTCATGTCGTCCTTTTCTATAGCATTATAAAAGTTTCATCTGTGAAGTAGGAAGTTAGATGCTATCTTTACCTTCAGTTGTATATCTGGTTCTTTTATGTGCAACTTTTGCCTCTAGTTTCTCAACAATGAGCTTTGATGTCAAGAATTCGGCTGCTCCCGCATCAAAGAAAGTATTCCCAATGGCTTTGTCTTTAATAGCCCAAATCACTTCACATCCTTCAACTTCATACCTAAGTGGCAAAGGAAAGTTATGTA
The DNA here is from genome assembly GCF_050624435.1 of Tenrec ecaudatus. Lineage (NCBI taxonomy): Eukaryota > Metazoa > Chordata > Mammalia > Afrosoricida > Tenrecidae > Tenrec > Tenrec ecaudatus. The sequence continues at coordinate 110,245,218 of NC_134535.1, forward strand.
CAGTAATGTTAACAGTCCAAATACAAATAATTGCATCTACAAATAAGTTATCTCCTGAGGCAAAAGAAAAAAATATTAAGGCAAATTGAGAAAGAATGATAAAAGCTAATAAAAAAAGACCAACAGAATAGCACAATAATTTTAACCAGTTTAGTCAAAGTGACATATATTGAATATCAGATAAAAATTCATCACAATGAATAGCATTTCAAAGTGTTCAATTTATACAACAAAGTTACACGTGTGTCTTCAAGGTTCCCAATAGTAATATTTTATCTGGTTATAATTAATCAATAATAGATGGATAAATTTATGTAACAATAATATTGAGAATAGTCGATTAATTTGGTAGCAAATGTTCTACATACTCAACTCATCACATTCTGGAAGAGGAATGGAAAGGGAGAGAATGACTATTATAAATGAAAATGGAACCATTACCCTGTGACTCCTTTCATCTCAAAAGTTCCAAACCAGATAGCTAAAGAAAATGTTAGTTCACAGAAAAATCAAGGGTCCCAGATGAAGCAAGCAACGGCCATGGGATATATGTCACCTCCCATTCTTGTTGATGAACTAGCCAGAACTTTTAGGCGCCTGCTGTTTTGTTTCTAGGTTTGAGTACTGAGAAGGTTCCCTGCTGGCAATCATTCTCTCACAAAACCTTCTGAAGCCCCCTGTAGTTAGTGCATCACATACTTTCCCATCCCGCCGGCACTGATACTCATTTTGATACAGACGGTATACAGTGGGACTATCCTGCATCAACACAGGACACTTGGTCATACTACCTATAACAAGCTTTTATTTGATCTTACAACAATGCATTGCTCTATTTCTAACTTTTATTTATGGTGTATAAAATTGCTATCTTCATTTCATAGACCAAAATAATATAACAAGTTCATCAATAAGCAGACAATAGAAAAAGAAATAGTGGATCACCTGATAGTGTTTTTCAGCAAATGGTAAAGAACCCCTTGCTTAATCTAGTAAGATTTGATTTTTTGCGGCTCTTTTATGCCATAACACATTATCTATAATCGATAGAGCTAAGATTAAAAAACTAGTAGATGTTCGCATGGTCAAGGATTGAAGGTGTTAAAGGAAGAAGTCCAAGTTGCACTGAAAGCATTAGCCAAAACAAGGGTCCAGGAATTGATGGAATTCCAAATAAAATGCTTCAAAAAGCTGATGAAGCACTGGAAGGAAGCACTGGTATTGATATTGTTCTGTAATTTGAGCATTCTGTTTGGCCACCTTTCTTTAGAATGGGTACAATATAATTCTTTTCTCTGGCTGTCACCCACTGGGAAAGGATCATACGTGTACCCTGGACTACTAAAAGGGCAGGCCTATGTGTCTCACAAGAAGTATGGCCAGAGTGCTTCTTAGGGGCAAAGAGGGGGAGACTTCTCTTACGTACTCCGGACATGCTGCCAGGTGAGACCAGTCCTTGAAGAAGGAGATCATGTTTAGCAAAGCAGAGGAACAGTGAAAGGAAGGAAAACTGTCAGGGAATGACGGGCACTCTGGCTACAACAACGAACTCGGGCACAAGAAGAGTTGTGAAGAAGACTCAGGAGCAGGCAGTGTTTCGTTCTGTTGTAAATAAGGTCCCTATAGGTCAGAACCGACTCAATGGCACCTAACAACAACATTGTTAACATCACATGCAAGTAAAATTTTGCAGAAGACCCATCCAAAAACAGTTGGAGCAGTACAATGTCAGCGAGTTGCCAAAGGTTCAGGTTAGATACAGAAGAGGGTGTGGCGCAGGGATTTCACTGATGGTGTCCAAAGGATCTTGCCTGAAAGCGAAGAATAGCAGAAAGAGGTTTACTTAGGTTTTATTCATTATGAGAAAACATTCAACTATGTGGGACATCACAAACTATGAGTAGCGTAGGGAGAATGAGAATTCCAGAAACGTTCATTGTGCTCATGCAGAGCCCACACAGCAATCAAGAGTCAGTCATGCATACGGAACAAGGTAAGACTGCATGGCTTAAAATGAGGAACGGTGGACATCAGGATTGTATCCTCACCTTACTTATTCAACCCTTATGCTGATCAAATCAGCAGAAAGTGGATTATATGAAGAAGAACTTGGCAGATGGATTAAAGGACAGCTTATTAACAATTTGAGATATGGAGATGTGACAACCTTACTTGCTGAAAGTTAAGGAGAACTTGAAATATTTGCTGATAAAGATCAAAGATTGCAGCCTGCAGTATGAATTACAACTCATTGTAAAGAAAAATCAAAATCCTCACAAGTGTTCCAATATGTAGTATCATGATAAATGGAGAAAGATTGAATTTGTCAAGGATTTATTTTATTTTGCTTGGTTGGATCCAGATTCAATGCTCATGAAAGCAGCAATCAAGAGAGTAAACGACGCACGTGCCCTGGGTAAATCTGATGCACTCTTAAGATCTCGTCAAAGTCGTGAAGAGCAAGGATGCCACTTTGGGGACTGAGGTGTATCTGACTCAAGCCATGGTGTTTTCCATCGCCTCATATGCTGGGAAAGTTGGACACTGAAATAATAAGGAAAACTGGAAGTTTGAAGAACAATCAATGCACTTGAATTATGGTACTGGTGAAAGAGATCGACAGTATCGTGGACTGCCAAAAGAACAAACAAATCTATCTTGGAAGAAGTACATTCAGAATGCTCTTTAGAGTAAGGATGACGAGACGTCATCTCATGCGCTTTGTACACGCTTTCAGGAGAGGCCAGCCCTGGGAGAATGACACCATGCTTGGTGAAGCAGAGGGGCAATGAAAAAGGAAGCCCAGGACAAGATAGACTGACACAGTGCCTGTAACGCTGGGGTCAAGCCTAACAGCAATTTAAAGACGGCACAGGACTGAGCTAGGTCTCATTCTGTAGTACACGGTGTTGCTATGAGTTAGAGCCAACTCATCTACCAACAGAGCTCAGATTACTTGGAGAACATTCTGTGTTATGGTGCTCAGATTAAATATCTTTGCCAATCAACGAGGAGTAAGACCCAGGGAATCTCCAATTTATAAAGTATTTCAGCCATGATGAACTAACTAGTTGTAACCATCTCTTTTGGTTTGTTTGTACATCTTTTTAACATGTACCACATACAATGGTGCAGCATGTTGATGGCATCAGTCTCAGATATTCCAAGATCTACTGATAAAGGTACAGATAATAAGAGCAATAATAATGGGAAGCTTAAAAATAATTAAGAGAGGTATTAGACTTACATGAGAACTTACAACAGAATCATTGGAACAGAACCCTGTCATAAGTCAAAGACATGTATTTGGGAATAACCTATGTATTTCAATATATATAGAATGACCATGACTTTCTTTCCTTAATTTTTATCAGCCAGGAACTGCTTTATACAACTCTTTTATCATTTAAAAGTAATAGTATTAAACGTATCAATATGTTAAACTGACAGGCCACAGTCCTGCATAACCACCACGTGTAACTCCCGTACTTGCCCTGCCTCACAGACACCCGCTAATCCTCTCCCCTTATTTATATTGTGCTCTCTGCAGTACTCACAGATACAGTGGCAGAGTACAGTTTGGTGAAATAATGGTGGAAAATTATGCTTTATAAAGGATTAACCTACACTTGGAAAGAAGAAGAGATAACAAATAAAGGATATTGAGAATTAGAAGCCTCAGTTGAACATGGAAGCTATATGTACAGAATTTGAATATGTCATTTTCTATAGTAAGAAAGCCAGACCTTTTCATTCTTCACACCTAAACTGAGAGAAAGTCACACCATGAAGCCTTTCCTAAACTTTTGAAGAAGTGATTATGGAACAGAAATATGGTTTTATCCAATTTTCTCCGAATGAAGAAAGTGAGAATTAAGATGAAATGAGTTTAAACACTACTGAACATAAGAAAGCACTTCTGTGTAAATAATAATGGGTTAAACATTTGGAGATTTCTTCAACTATAGATTACATGAATACTAAAAATAAATTAAGCTTTTCTCTTTACAACTAATGAAAATCAATATAGACTTTAATTTCAAATAACCAAAGTGTTTTCTAGTCTGGCAATAACCATATACACTATACAGTAATGTGTGGATATAATTTAAAAATAAGTACTTACACTAACTCAAGCGCAATACCACCATTCCCTATGATCATTATTCTTTTAGCTGTAGTGAGTTGTTTCTGAAATTCCTGTATTAGAAAGAAAACGATGAGACAGAATTTTGTACTAGTGGGCAATATCTGAAGCAAGAAGCATCACTGATAACATTGTATTTATTTTTTAAAGGGATAACAAAATAAATCTCACTTTACCACTTTCCCAATTAACAGTGTCCATGGTTCCCTTGGTGTTTCATTCCAATGTGCTTTCATTGCAAAGCTTCTGACTTCCTTGCTTTCTATAAAATTGTATGTGGTGAAACAAATGGTGAGCGTGGGTAAAGCAAGGCCATTCTTTGGCTCATTAGAGTGAATGATCGCAATGCTTTCAGAAGACATGCGAGTGGCTACATTCCTACGTTGTGCAGTTACCATTGCTACTACAGGGATCCCAAATCTTGTTGCAATATTCATTAAGTCGGCAATAACCACTAAAAATTACGATTACTTTTAAATTGCACAAGAAAACAAAGTGGATGCCTTCAATCCAGGCAGTGGACAATTTAAGGGAATGTGTAAAGAACACTGGACTTGGAGATCAACGACAGGAGTATACATTGCACTTTGGTAAACTTACTAGCTAATATCATAGAGGAAAATTACTTGATTTCTCAATCTGTCTACTACTATTGGTAACGTGGGATTGATAACTGTCACAGAGGATGACAGAGAGGAGTCAATGAGTTTGTGACTGTTGAGGGACTGGCTAGATCATAGTTACAAGCTCACAAGCTGGACCACAGTCACAAGCTCACAAGCTGGACCATAGTCACAAGATGGACCACAGTCACAAGCTCACAAGCTGGACCATAGTCACAAACTCACAAGCTGGACCATAGTCACAAACTCACAAGCTGGACCATAGTCACAAACTCACAAGCTGGACCATAGTCACAAACTCACAAGCTGGACCACAGTCACAAACTCACAAGCTGGACCACAGTCACAAACTCACAAGCTGGACCACAGTCACAAACTCACAAGCTGGACCACAGTCACAAACTCACAAGCTGGACCACAGTCACAAGCTCACAAGCTGGACCATAGTCACAAACTCACAAGCTGGACCACAGTCACAAACTCACAAGCTGGACCACAGTCACAAACTCACAAGCTGGACCACAGTCACAAACTCACAAGCTGGACCACAGTCACAAGCTCACAAGCTGGACCACAGTCACAAGCTCCTGGATGAACATTTTTGATTATAGGAATCTAAAATGTTACTAGACAACCAAGTACTTTCAGTTTTCCTCTGGACTCTTAGTTATTAAGAAATAAATAAACTGAAGAAAAACATTCTTGGTTTTCATTAACATAAAAGATTTTATAAATGTAATAAAACTGTCACCTCATGTGACCAAGCAAAAACAGCAATATGCTTGAGATAAGACCAGGTACTGTGACCAGGAATGAGGCAGAGCATCTAGACTCTCAGCTAATAGATCCTGAAGTCATTTACCACAGGAAGTGGTACAAGGCTTCTTCTGCAGAAGTCCCACCTGTCCAGGTGACTTTTTCCGTTCTATGATTGCTATCTTCCGTTCTTTGCTAGGGAATCAGTAAGTTTTGCAAATGCTATGCTTTGCTCTTGCTGGAGAAAGTCACTACGTTATGTGTGTTGCAGATCACATCCGCCCCCATCAAACAGTAATCAGTGTATATGTGAGGTGGGAAACCTGCTCATCAAAAGAACATAGAGCACAAGTATGCATAAATTATCAACTAAAAAGAAACGGAAATGGACAGTAACAGAACACTGTAAATACTTGAGGACAGTTTCCAGTTTATGGGCCGTTTTCGTCTACAGCGAAAGCATTGACATTGTTAGTAGAGCCTGGAATTCGCCGTAGAGCAGGGTGTGCCCGCTTGTTACCTGAGCACTGTCTGTGTCACGGATCCCCACTACATACGGATTTCCTTCACACACCAGCTTTGGTTTCGCTCCAGCACACAGGCAGAGCTGCTTATATATATACCGGCCGCCATCTTCTGTTAACACGCACTGTGAAAACAGAGCAGTGAAGGGGGAAAGACACAGTTACTATTTCACTTGAAATAAAGATTCTAAAAGACAAACAATGTACTACAGCTGCCTCTTGGTGGCACTCAATATTTGCTGCAGTGCTTACAAAAGCCAACCAGCGGGAGCATGCATTCCAGAATCTCGTGATCCTAACCGTGCTAGGGCCTGCATTCCTCTGAGAATGTGATGCAAACTAGGCCTCTCCTTGGAGAACATTTAGTACAAAACTTCAGGGGATATCTTATGGTGTTTGGAGCAGTATAGTTTAGAAAGTAAAGCATAGTGATTAAAATTATGCATTCTGATCATACCGGATCCCTGGAGCAGGCTTTGATACACTGCTTTCAACAGAAGCAGTTTACGAAGTGACTGGAGGAGCCACTCGGGCTCCTTACCCTGAATCATTAAATCGGAAAACGCTACTCCTCTCTCAGTCCCATCTCCCCCGGCTATCCCCCAGCACAGAGCAGACCTGTACAACAGGGCTGGTGAGGCTATGACCTTCACTAGAACAGAACGCCTCACCTTCTGTGGATTAGCCAGAGGGTTTGTTAGCTACTGTGAAATTCTTGGAACCAGACGTGAAAGTAAAGCTACTTCTAATTCACTAAAAATGTAAAGCAAGGACGAGACCGCAGACGTGCACTTCATGTGGGATAATTTTCAAATGGCAATGAGCACTAATCCAAGCGATCCAACATACAAAATTCCATCACAATTAATTTGCAAAATTAATTGATATAGATAATACATGGATTAATGTGTTAACATTATTAAGACTATTAACCGACCTGAATTCAAAATTATGAGAGGATACACCCCCCAAAAAAACCCAGAATTGGGCTGGGCTGAGTGGAGCTTTCGTCGTATGCATTTGTATGCATTTCCCCCCAGGCGAGCGTCAAGCAACTCACCCTCAGTGCACCCAGTAGCACTGCCTAGAAAGGATCTCTCTGGTCATAGTGAATTTTTTCATAAAAGCAGTTTTGTTCAAACGTTTTTTTGTGATTGCAAATGTAAGAGAACAGTGTGTGGCTATGAAATGTTGTTTCCTACTCTGGAAAAATGCCACAGAAACTGTTGTGATGGTGAATACAGCTTACTTGGACGGCACTATGGGAAAAACTCAAGGGTACAAGTGGTTTCCTAGTTTCAAAAAAGGTGAAATGTCAATTGATGACAAACCTCATTCCTGGACGGCTGTCAACTTCCTGAAGGGACAAAAATGTCGACTGGTAGTGCATTTAGATTGCCTAAGTGTGTGTGACAAAAAAGGCCTGATTTGTGGCAGACAGGGGTCTGACTTTGCCACCACAGCGATGCATCCATTCATGTAGCCATCAGTGTGCCAATTGTTGGCAAAAAACAGCCTGGCTCTCTTGCCCGATGCACCTTACTCATCTGACCTTGTGCCACATGACTTCTTTGTGTTTCTGTGAATGAAAGGGGACATGAAAGGACAGTGATTTGATGATGTAGAAGAGTTGAAGAAACAAACGAGGGAGGTGCTGTCTGCCATCCAAAAAGATGAGTTTGAAAAATGTTTCCAAGAAATGGAATCGCAAAAAAAGAAAGCAAATGGAACCGCAGATTTGATGAATGTGTTAAGTGTAATGGAGAGTATTTTGAAGGCCATAAGGTTGCTTCGTAAAAAAAAAAAAATTCTGGGTTTTTTTTTTGGGGGGGAGGGTACCCCTGTGTATGTTTTTCCTTAAGCAAAACAAAAGCAAATGAAGAAAAGCCAATGCTTATCTCACCTTTTTCCCCCATTCATATTACTTGCTTCAAATGTGGCATATATGTGTTTTCTAAGGGAGAATTCATAAATCAAAATTGCCTGAGAAAAACATTCGTATCCTCATCCGAGGCTCTTGGACAGGTGACATCTGACAACATGAGTCCTTGTTCAGTCTGTCTTGGCTGGATGCTCTAGCACCTCTGGGCTTCCGCAACTCTCTTCTAATTTGGTGGTGGTTACTAGAGACTCCCTGCATCCCAGCTGATTCCCTACAGTCTGTAGGATATATTTTGCTAAAACAAAGCTATCACTCTTGCCTAACTTAAGTCTCTTAATGATTTCTCTATTGAATATAAATCCATCTCGTATCATGAGAGAAAAGGCTCTTCAGAATTTAAAAAATGTGTTTGCCCTTGTCAGTGTCCTTTACTTATCCACATCTCACCCCGTTTGACATCCTCACTTGTCCTCTGTCCTTTCTTCCAAAAGACTGGAATGTGCAGTCTTTTCTGTAATGTTCTCTTCCGCGCAGAGAACTCTAAATTCACCCATCTTTTGAAACCAAACTCAGATATTAATCCCTGGGTAAAGTCTTCCTAGATCCCTAAGATCAGAGCTCTGATCACATTTCAATGACTGAGTGCCACATGTCACTATAATTATGTTATGTGTACATGTCTACATATTCCCTATTCTAATTTGGTTCTAGAGAGGTCCCTGAAGCAGGCACTTTGTATTATTCTTATCTGATACCAGGATCTAACCCAAATGTCCATATACACTATAAATATAAATGCTAATTCAAACTTTGAAACCTAACATGCTGAACTAATTGTATGTAATGCTAACCAATTCAAAATAAAGTATAACTTTTCCCTAATAGTAATGAAAATCTGTTACTAAGCTTCACACGTTAGGGACTGAAATTGTGATGGTGGTGGTAGCGGTAACGGCAGAGCTAGAGGCAAAGGAAGGCAGGCAAAAGCTCACCACTAGTAAATAATCCTGTAAATAAAATAAATTAAAAAAAACTAGTTTCTTACATGCTCTTCACTCTTCAGCTGCTTCACGCCAGACTCTATAACCTTAATGTTGGGAAAGCGGGTTTCTAACAGGGTGCTAGGTTGTTCTTCCACATCAAATTCTTCTAATAGTTTAGAAACCTGTATTAAATCAGAGGTAAAGAGCATATTTTGAAACAGTATTCTTTCAAGAATCTTAATAAAAAGACTTGTTTGTTTGTATGCACTTCTAGTTCATGTACATACTGTAGAAAAGTTAGCTATAACATTCTATACAGGGAAAGAAGACTGGACTCCCTGTTAAACCTGAACTTCCATGGCTCCTGGGCAAGTCACTGAGCCTTAGTTTGCGGACTGATAGAGCGGAGGGCTGAGCTTCAGAATGCGGGCTAAAACTACTCTCTGTTCCCCATATTGGGAGGATTTAATCAAACAGCATATTATTCTCAGCTCTCTATTTACCATAACAATTTATTGCGATCCAATCTTTGGATTCCTATTCCCCGTTTTCTAAAACCATAAACATCATCTTGGACTCATTTTTTTCTATGCAGCTACAATTCCACTGTCAATTCCTTATTCACGCAAACCCTTCACTACTTCCTTGCTCTCTTGTCCCTTAACAATTAACTTAGCAACTCGAAGCACCGACTAAACCACTTATGTTCCCTGATCTTCTGCCCAGGCTGCTCCTTGACCACCGCGTGGAAACCCTACTGAGTTGAAGGTCATATGAGGCCGATGGTCTCCACAGCCATGGGTTTGGTGTAGGTTTTCTTTTTGTTCTGTTTGGCCCTAGCATTTCTCAAGAGTAAAAAAAAACTCTTGCAATTACTGAGGGCCCCAAAGAGCTTTTGTTTGTACAAGTGCTAACTATTAATATCTACTACACCAGTCATTAAAACTGAGAAATAAATTTAAGGAATTTTAAATGATAAAAATCATACATTAAACACATATACAATTATATTTTCTACAACAAAAATTTCCATGAGAAGTTTTTCACTTGTTGTCCACCTCCACTTTAGTGTCTGACTGAGCAGAAGGAAGCTATGCGTCTCGTTTGGCGTCCAAACTGCTTTCACATTCTGCTCCTGCATTCAAACTGTTGTCAGATGCTGTTTTTTTCTGTTAGCATCTTACTGTACTTTAGGTGAAAAGTAACACAGTTCATAAGTTTTCTGATCAATAATTCAGACGTGAATTGCTCTGTGACATTGGGCAATCTCTACAGTAAGTCAGCACTCTCCCTGTTTCCTCCCTGTTTTTCCTGTTTATAGTTTTCTGGTTTCCCTGTTCCTTCCTGTCTTCTTATGTCTGTCTCTGGGCAGATTTTGCTCTTGGTTTTGTAGATTGGCTTGTTCCGAAAGACACATTCCTTCACAGGCGCTGTTGTTTCTTTGCGACGTCAGGCTGTTATTTGGCTGAGAGGTGGCCTCTGGGGGTGGCTTCAGTTCCACATTTAAAGGGTGACTTACGGCAATATTCTCATGGGTCTTTCAGTCTCTATCAGACCCGTTTAAGTCTGGTATTTTTTTTTTATGAAGTTGAACTTTGGGCTACATTTTCCTCCCATTCTAACCACAGCCATCCAATGTATCCCTGTTCAGAACGCTCACTAGTGGACTGACACCATGACATTTCTCTCCTAGCAGGCTGTAGGGCTTGTGGTCCACGTTGGGCCACTAGGTTTTTGGAATCATTGCTTTCTGGAGTCTTGGCAGTCACACGTTTGAGACCACAAGCATTCCTCCTCAAGCTTTGTCTCTGTGCACTGTGTTATGCTACATGATCCAGAGGGCTCGCAGGCCACTAATTCAGTTCTGTGAGGTGTTTAGTTGTATCTGAGACATTTCCACAATTGTGCCCGGTGTCCTGAGTATAGATGCAGCAAAACAATACAAGGGACTTGAAAAATGGAACCAAATGATAAAATGATAAAATAGCAACTTCATTTCTCCATAAGCTCCACCTTGTCAAAACACTTGTGTAAGCCTTTTAGTTCATCTCTAAAGAACTGCGGGGCCTAGGAATTTAACCATGTGAAAGACGTCTTCTCTACATTATTAAGAAACTTGCATTCCACAGTCAAGTTGTAAAAGAGAGCTGCTTAGGTTTACTGTCATTTTACAATTACCTCCAATACTTTCTCAAAATAATTTCTCAACATCATTAATGATTTTCTAGAAACAGGATCATGATCTCATCTGACCACTCCATAGAATCACTGCACTGATTTAAGTCTTATGGAAAACATACCAAATAGCTATACATCTTTGTTCCATGTATGCACTTTTAGCATGTAATTAAATATATACTTTTTTGTTACAGATTATTAGCCATATTTTTTCTCTGATTCCCCCAATCCCATAATTTTTACTATACTTTGGTAATAAGGTATTTGTAGTACTGAGAGGTTCTAATGGAGCAATATAGTATATGGCATTAAATTACTCTTGGTCTAGGAGTGTGTAACAGGAGGAAATGATATTCCAGTATCAGTGTATTATAAGGGAAAACTTGCCTTAAAAACTACGGCAATGGCCTGCATTAGTGTGGGAAGAAAAAAATCAGAACTTACATTTTTCACTGTTTTTATTTTTTATCAAAGCTTTCATAAAGTTTGTAATTTTAACACAATATTGCATGTATATAACCTTTAAAGTAATAAATACACATACATTGGGGTATAAGCTCGTATTTTCTACTGATTGGTGCAAGATAAAAAAGTTTGGGAACCACTCTCCTGTGATACTATGGCGCAAATGATCTTACACACCTAATATGATGTGCACTATACATGCATGAACTATAAAGAATTCTGAGATGCTTATTACACATCTGAAACATTATCTGTAACTAGAGGGAAATAAAGAAACAATAGCACTTTTCCTCTTAGTTAGAAACATACATACTAGCATACATGGTGTTTGTGTGTGTGTGTACATGAGGGTGCTTCAAAAAGTTTATGGAAAATTTAATTCCATTTTCCCACAAACATTTTAACCCCCTTCACATATATAATTTGCAATGTACTTTTCTTCACAAGAATCTTCTTGAGAACTTCAAGTTTTGATTTTTTAAATACATATCTAAGGAACACATGTCACTTTTAACAATGAAACCACTATAATTACCCTAATTGATAAGCAAGTTACAGTAATAAAAATACAACAAATCATAATGGTTCTTACCTGCTTGAAATTTGTTACTGCTTTAATAACAGAAGACGCTGTTATCAGGAGAATATCTTCAGATGGAAAGTGAGTAGCCAACTTATTAAAAAAAGAAAAATATTATAAATGAATTTAGGTACTGGTATATATGACATGGGGGTGGAATAGGCATAATATAATTTCAATATTGTTTTTAATCTCAAAGCTGAAAACACCTCATTGCCTCGATGTCGACCTAGGAGCAGCTTGTGGTTTTGAACTGCAGTCCCACTCATTGGGCTCTAGTTGTTACTAACCTAGGAAATGAGAAACTCACTTTCTCATCAAAAGTCCCCACAATCTCATCTTTTTCACACTCATAGAGCTGTGGTAACACGAATTTCTGACATGGATAAAAGATCATTAATGTATTTGTACTGAACACTAATTATGATCCACTAAACAAAAATAGTAATACATAGGGGTTTCAAGAAAACTCACTGCCATCAATAAACTGACTATAGGACAGAGTAGAACTGCCCTATGAGTTTCTGAGACTCTAACTCTGTATGGAAGAAGGAAGCCCAGCCTTTCTTCTGAGGAGCGGCTGGTGGTTTTGAACTGCTGACCTTGCAGTTGGCAGCCCAACTCATAACCACACAGTGCTTCTGGGTTACAAAAATGTCCATGGAAAAACTGCACTTTCTTTCAATTCCATTTTTTTCACTAACTTCTTGAAGACCACTCTAACAGAAGTAACCTTTATTTACATGTAATATTTTATATACCAATTTAAATATGCAAAGAGTGAGAATAAACAACCTTCCCAATTAACAGTAAAATTAATCCCTATTTCTTAATTTTAAATATTGTAATCTGCCTTCAAAGGGATGAAATTACAGTCAATCCTTAATAAAATATCACTTCGACTCTTGGCATCATTTTCCCAAGTGCTTTTACTCCTATTCTGCCCCCTGTAAATACACTATTAGTATATATTTTGGAAAGACATTAGAATATTACTGGCTTTAACAAGAAAACAGGAGTTTAACTTTCTTCATTTCCCTTGTTACATACAATCTCTCTTCCTGACTTTTAAAACATCTTGAAAAGTATTTTCTGACCACAGTATCCAGTTCCTCCACTTGACCAACCTTCATTACCTGGCTTCTACCTCTGTGGCACTGACAGTTACAAGTTCAGCCAAGGACAAAAAAGTCAAATCCATCTGAGGCCATGAGAAGGCCTGGTGATCAACTTTCTTTTTTTTAATCGTTTTATTAGGGTCTTATATAACTATTATCACAATCCATACATACATCAATTGTGTAAAGCACATCTGTACATTCAATGCCCTCATCATTCTCAAAACATTTGCTCTCCACTTAAGCCCATGGCATTAGGTCCTCATTTTTTCCCATACCTCCCCATTCCCCCCACCCTCATGAACCCGTGATAATATATAAATTATTATTTTGTAATATCTTGCCCCGTCTGACGTCTCCCTTCACCCATTTTTCTGTTGTTCACTGCCCAGGGAGGAGGTCACATGTAGATCCTTATAATCGGTTCCCTCTTTCCAACCCACCCTCCCTCTATGCTCCCAGTATCGCCACTCACACAAATGGTCCTAATAGGATCATCCGCCCTGGATTCCCTGTGTTTCCAGTTCCTATCTGTACCAGTGTCCATCCTCTGGTTTAGCCAGACTTCCAAGGTAGAATTGGGATCATGATAGTGGGGGAGGTGGGGAGGAAGCATTTAGGAACTAGTGGAAAGTTATATTTTTCATCGTTGCTACATCACACCCTTTCTGGCTCATCTCCTCCCCGAGACCCCTCTGCAAGGGGATGTCCAGTGGTCTACACATGAGTTTTGGGTCTCCAGTCTGCACCACCACCCCTCATTCACTATCGTAAGATATTTTTGTTCTGATGATGCCTGACACCTGATCCCTTCAACACCTCGTGATAGCACAGGCTGGTGTGCTTCTTCCATGTGGGTTTTGTTGCTTCTGAGCTAGATGGCTGCTTGTTTACCTTCAAGCCTTTAATACCCCAGAAACTATATCTTTTGATAGCCGGGCACCATCAGCTTTCTTTGCCACATTTGTTTATGCACCCATTTGTTTTCAGTGATCGTCTCATGGAGGTGAGCACACAATGATACGATGTTTTGTTCTTTCATGCCTGATACCTGATCCCTTCAGCATCTCGTGATCACATAGGCTGGTGTGCTTCTTCCATGTGGGGTTTGTTGCTTCTCAGCTGGATGGCCGCTTGGTTATCTTCAAGCCTTTAAGACCCCAGACGCAATATCTTGTGATAGCCAGGCACCATCAGCTTTCTTCACCACATTTGCTTATTAACCAGCTTTGTCTTCAGCGGTTGTATTGGGAAGGTGAGCATCATAGAATGCCAATTCAATAGAAGAAAGCATTCTTGCATTGAGGGAGTACTTGAGTGGAGGCCCAATGTCCTTCTGCTACCTTAATACTAAACTATAAATATATGCACATAGATCTATTTGCCCATCATATATAAGTATATTTGCATTTATAGAGGTATATATATATATACACACACACACACCTCTATAAATGCCCTTTGCCTCCCAGATCTTTCCCCTATTTCCCTTGACTTTTCTCCTGTCCCACTATCATGCTCAGTCCCCACCAGGGTTTCAACAATTCCTCTTTGTTACATTATCCTTGATCATGCCCTACCAGGCCTCCCACACCCTCCTCACCACCAATTTGGATCACTTGTTGTTTCCTTGTCCCTGGGTTTGTTAACATCACGTCCTTTCCCCCCACCTCCCCCTCTTCCATGTTTCCCCGGAACTGTCGGTTGAGTTGTTTTCTCCTCCAGATTGTTCATCCAGCCTATTTTATTTAGACAGACCCGATCCACTTTCACAAGACCACAGCAATTGAAAAAACCACCGAGCACAGCACTGTCCCAGAACATGTGGCACCGCTATGAGGCTGAATGGATATGATAGCAACTGAGATTTGTTTTGTTTTTTAATGACCTCTAAAAGTAAAAACTAGCCCTGGTGCCTGAATTACAAATCTGGCTGCTAACTGCAAAGTCAGCAGTTCAAACTAAACAGAAAGCTTTCTGCTCCCATTAATATTTACAGGCTCAGGAAAGCTAGGGAGCAATTGAGCTTTGCCCTATGACAGGGTTGCTATGAGTCAGAATTGACCTGATGGCAGGGGGTTGGGTGCTGTTTGTATCACTAAGTCATTATACTCATGTACTCTACACCTCCTTAAACCCACGTGCACTTTCTGTAGTACTGAGTGACCACTCTCTCATAATTTTTTCCCTTTGCTTATTCTGTAATTCATCTTGCCTCTTTCTGGTCCCATTGCTAGATCAGGTTCTCAAAGCTTCTTTACATGACTGAAATCACTTTCAAATTTGTCTGCCAGTTACTCCCAAGGCAAACACAATGTAACCTTTCAATGTAATTTTTTCTTTTTTATTAATCATTTTGTTGGGGGACTCTTACAAATCTTTTAACAACCCATCATTCAGTTATATCAAGCACACTTGTACCTATGTTGACATAATTTCCAAAACCTTTTCTTTCTACTTGAGCCCTTGGTACCAGCTCCTCTTTTCCCCTTCCCTCACCACTTCTAGTGAATCCTTGATGGATTATATATTATTGTTATTTTGTGTCTTATAATGTTTGTTGTCTCCCTTCACCCACATTTTGGTTATTCATCCCCCTGCCAGGGGAGGGGAGAGGGCTATATATCCAACCTTGTGGTGAGTTCCCCCATTCTCCCCACCCTCAGTCCCTTCCCCCATTCTCCCCACCCCCAGTCCCCCTACCCTCATGCTATCACTACTTCCACTACTGTTCCTGGGGGTTTTAATTGTCTTGAATTCTATGTGCTGCGAGCTCTTATCTGTACCAATGTGTGTACTCCCATCTAGCCTGATTTGTAAGGTAGAACTGGGTCAGGGTAGTGGGGAGCAGGGGGGTAGGGGGGAAGCATTCAGAAACTAGAGGAATGATGTGTTTCATTGGTGCTATAGGACACCATGGCTGGTTCATCCCTTCCTTGTAACCTTTCTGTGTGGGTGTGGGGGTGGGGGGTGGGGGTGGAGGATATTCAATTGTCTACAGATGGGTTTGGGGGCTCCACTCTGTTCACATCAATATTTTTCTTTGTTTCGGGCCTTTTGATACCTGATCCCATTGACACCACATGATCACACAGGCTGGTGTGTTTCTTCCATGTGGGCTTATCTGCTTCCCTGCTACATGGCTGCTTGTTTAACTTCATGCCTTTAAGACCCTAGATGCTATAACTTTTGATAGCTGAGCACCATCGCTTTCTTCACATTTGCTTATGCACCCATTTTGTCTTCAGCAATTGTGTCAGGAAGGTGACTATCAAAGAGTGCCAGGTTATAAGAACAAAGTGTTCTTGTGTTTAAGGAAGCCTTGAGTAGAGGCCCAAAGTCCATCTGCTATCTTAATACTTAACATATATACACAAAGACCTCTATCCCTTTCATTATAAATTAATATATTTACATATATACATGCCTATAGCTATGCCTCTATAAATAGCTTTGCCTCCTACTTCTTTCCTCTATTACCTTTCACCTTCCTACTGTCCCACTATCATGCTCACCCTCCATTTGGCTCGCAGTAATTCCTCTAGGATACACTGCAGTTGATCAACCCCCACCAGGCATTATATGCCCTCCTCGCCATCGATTATAGATCTCTTGTTGTTCCCTTAGCTCTAAGTTTGTTGGCTCCTAGCTACTGCTCTCAACCCCCTCCTCTCCAATCCCTCATCCCCACCCCCACCTCCAGAGCCACCCGTCCTGTTGTTTCTTGGGTATTGTTTGTCCTGTCTTATATAGCTATTGGGTGAAAGAAGAACAAAAACAAAAAAACAATAGATAGTTCCAGGTCTGTCTGCTGACCCTTATGAGTGTTTTCCAATCAGTTCTGAGGAGGTACCAAGCCGAGTCAGAAGCTTATTTTCAGGATTCAATGTAATTTTTAAGTTTTTCACTGGTCAACTCACTCAATTGCTTAAAATCATTTGCCTAATTTTAGATTCGTATACATTTTTAGCATGACTTATAAAACCCGTTATCACTGAATCTCTTCCCATCTTTCCAGCTTATTCTCTGGTCACTTTTCTCAAGTACTATTCCTTAAGTCTTGATGCTACTAAATGGTGCCACGCTTCATCAGCGATCACAGATACTTGTCTCCATGTAGAATGTTGTGTCCCCCACCTCCCCCCAATCTCTCTGGAGAACTTTTACTCATTCTTCTATACTGGGATAAAGCGACATCTCCTTTAAAGTCTCCTCGAATCCACTCCATACTAATTCCACAAGTACCCTAACATGGCACTTAACACTGAGAAGGGTTTCTCTCACATCTAAGCTTCTTCCACTAAACTTCGAGTCCCTAGTAAGGAGGTGCTACAGACCCTCTCTGAGTACTCAGTCCTTAGTACTGTGCCTGACTCATAGGTGCTTACTTGATGAATAAATGGAAAATACACATTCAAACATTAAACCTTAACAGCAGTCAGTTGAAGACATGAAACAAAACTATAAATTATCAAGGGTTCAAGAGAGGGGGGTGAAATGAGATTATACCAAGGGCTGAAGTAGAAAGAACATGTTTTAAAAATGATGATGGCAATATATGTACAAATGTGCTTGACACAATGGAAGGATGGATTGTGATAAGAGGTGTAAGAGCCACCAATAAAATGATTTCAAAAACTCATTGCTTCCTCTGTTATGTCATTTGTGTTTGCTTATGTTTACTTTAAATGATAAAAGCAAAACAATTTAAGGCCTTTGAAGGATATATATCGACTCCAAATATATATATATGTATATATATATATATATTCTGTATGTATGCATATGTGTATATATATTTATAATCAGAAAAATATTACCAGCAGGATTTAATCCTTTGCTGGTTCCTTCACAACACCTCTTTCAGAACACCGTTGTGAAGTTCAACCTTGCGATTTCACGAGACTTTCTCCTCTGGTCAAGAGTGACAGTCTGGGGAACACGCAGGGGCCATTCCACCTGGTCCCAATCAGCTGTGAGTCAGAGTGCCTGGAGGCGGTGAGATGGCATTCTGGTGTCAGCCCTTTCTGTCCAAGTCGTTACACCTGCTCTTGACTGCTCTGCTGTGAAAGGGCCACGGCCTGGTTGAGCCAGCTCTGGTGTGCCCATGCTCCCCGGGGTTCCCCAGGCTTCAGCCTGCAGAGCGGGCGGCAGGTCCTCTGCGGAGCTCGGGGGCCAGGGCAGGAGGGCTCCGCGGGAGGGACGCGGGGAGGAGCCCCGAGCGCCGCGGCTCTAGGGTCGGGAGGGGGGGAGGGGCAAAGGGAGGGGGCGGAGCCGCCGGGCGCCCGGCCTACCTGTTCCGCACAGGTCACGCCCGCGATGCCGCCGCCGACCACCACGAATGGCCCCGCCGCTCGGCCAGCGCGCGCAACCGCCATGCTCTGGCGCGTCGACCGGCGGACTGACGGCCGCGGGGCGCTGTGTCCGGGGGCGGGGCCGCCGCGCCGCGGCCACTTCCGGTTCCGGTTCGCGTTTCCGCCGACGGGGGCCTGGCGGGCTTGGCCTCCCCGCCCGTCGGGAGAGTCCCGTGTTTCTGCGGCGCACGTGCATATGTACCCGCCTGCGGATTTCCTCGTAGATTTTAAGAGAAGAGGGGGCAAAAATGATGGCGCCCCCGAAAGAGACTGGGAGCGTTGCCCATCAAAAGGCAAACCAGTGTTCCTCCAGGACAGAACATTTCCAAAACAGACAAATTGCTCAAAAGTTCTGCCTCTTGGTTCCTGCCTGCCAGGAATTAGACTTCGGAATTAAAACTCCTATCTTAACATCAACCTATTCCACGCCTCTCACTTTTCAGCCCAGTTAACTGAAATTCGGGACAACTGCTGCCTTGCCACTTCACGGAGCAATACAAGGTTCCCCCAGTATTTGTAAAAAGCGCATGCACGCAGGGCGGCTTATCAGTCAAGGCGAAACCACAAAATCGTTCCCACAAAAGTCATTTTTCATGTGCAATTGTTTCCGCACTTGAAATTTGCAGTACAATATAAAGTTGCTTACCATGTTCTCAAAATAAATGAACGTTTCCTTGCCAGCTCCTGGTAAGTAACAGCACGTAGGGGGTCTGAATGAAATAGGCCTGAACCTTATTGTAGTTAACGTCTTCTTTGCGGGTATTCATTTGTTTTGAAAGGAAGTTACATCATTTATTATTTATTTTTTTACTACAGTGACATATTTATGTTCTTTATTATAGAGACTATTTATGTTTTTCCGGTTTGCTGTTATTCCGTTGCCGTCTGTTGCCAATTTCCTAAGGAGTTGTGTTGTAATGAAGTATTTGCACTCTACTAAACAGCTCAAAGTGGGGTGTTTCCCAATGCCTCCAGTGCTCCCTTAGTTTTATTCAACTGAGACTAACCGGTCTATATGGTGGGAAAACCTACAGATTAACCGATACCCATGAAACATCATTTGCTTGAAGTGGTAAGCAGTTAAACAAGTGATTCTAATACTTATTACCAGCACAGACAGCCAACGTCTTTCTAGAAGTGGGGACTGCCTTTTGAGCTCATTTATAATTACTCTAAATAGTGTTAAGAATAGCATTTTCACAATGCCAGATTTGTGTATGAAGCCATAAACTTTGTGCTACAGTTCAGGAACTGGGGAACATATCTGAAAGTCAGATAAGACTTCCTAAATGTGGTGCATATAAGAAGACACTTGTAGTGGCAGGTAAACAGTCCTGAGGTTTTTGTCTTTAGGATAGTCAGTATGTTGGCTTGAATTTCGCCTACTCGGTAGGTATTTGCATGAAATCGAAACATAGGTCCTGTGTGTAGCCAGGTGATCTCATTGGAGGCCTAGTTCAATAAGTTTATCAATGGATTTTATATTTTCATAAGTTCTCACACTGTGATACATTCTGCATGACTCCCATTTGCAGCTCTCAGTATCTATCACTTGCTCTCTTTTCTAAGAATTTGCATATATTCTTGTCTTTCATATGTCCTTCCTAATAATCTTCTCTAACGACTTTTTCCTCTGACCTTTGAATGTAACCATGGATCACTTTCCTCTCTATTTATTCTAATAACACCTGGTCTTCCCTGAAGTTAGATTTCTCTCATTTTATTGTTGTTGTTAGATGTTGTTGCTGTTCATCAGGACCCTGTGTACAACCTGGTCCTGCACCATCCACACAATCGTTCTTATGCTTGAGCCCCTGGTTGTAGCCATTGTATCAATCCATTATGCTGAGGGTCTCCCTTATTTTCATTATCCCTCTATATCAAGCATGATGCACTTTTCCAGGGACGGTCTCTCCTGAAAACATACTCAAAGTATGTGAGATGACGTCTTGCCATCCTAGCTTCTAAGGAACATTCTGGCTGGACTTCTTCCCACACAAATATGTTTGTTCATTGGGAAGTCCATGTTACTTTCAATGGTCTTCCCCAGCACCATAATTCAAATGTGTTACTTCTTTGATCTTTCTTATTCAATGTCTAACTTTCACTTGCATGTGAGGTGATCGAAAGATGTTGGTTTTGGTCAGATGCACCTTAGTCCTCAAGGTAATATCCTGGCTCTTCAATACTTCAAAAAATTCTTATGCAGCAGATTTATCCAGTGCAGCGCATCATTTTATCTTTAAACTACTGCTTCCATGAGCATTGATTGTGGGTCCAAACAAGATGAAATACTTCATAACTTCCATCTTTTCTCCTTTCATCATGATGTTACCTGATGGTCTAGTAGTTGGATTATAGCTACCTATTATCTGCCCCTCCAGCAACCATCACAATAAAACTCCATAATTGCAGGAATTGTTACTTGCTCTCCTTCTTTGTATTTCCAATGTTCACTTCGTAGTAAATGTTCGAGAAAAAGTTACAGAATGAATTAGGAAGTAGGTAGAGAGATACTGCTCTGGAGTCCCCTAAAGCATTTCCGATTTAATGATGACTGATTTAGTTAGAAATTCATATCAGATTTGGGGAAGTTTAGGATATCAATGCAAGGATATTAGTGGAGGCTCATCCAGTGTTAGGCGTTCAGCAAATAGGGGACTCTTCTGTTCTTGTTGTTGTAGTTAGGTGCCATAGAGTTGGTTCCAACCCATAGTGACTCTATACAAAAGAGACCAGACCTGTGCCATCCTCAGAATTGCTCCCATTCTTGAATCCCTTGCTGTGGCACTGTGCCTCTTGGCCTTCAACTGAATCAGGTCCCAATCCCTTTACCTCTCAAACTTGCAACAACACACAAAGTTCTCCAAATGGCTCTATTAAACAAACTTCATTTGTGCCAGGGCCGAAGGGGTGGAGGTGAGGGCGGCGTGGGGTCTGATAGGTCCTCATTTCCTTCCACTTCTGTACCATGAGTGCATTGTGTGTGTATGACTCAGGGTAGGGTTAGAGTCGGGGCGTTCTAAGAGCATACCTAGAACTTTCAACAAAAAATCACATTACAGATTTTTCTAGCTCATATATATGTGAGCTTATAACCTCAATAATGAACCCATGTCTTATAACCTCAATAATGGACCCATGCTGGCTAAACCAGTTTTACGGCTTCGGGGATGTGCTGCCTTGGGGGCCTCTTACCTGGTGTTTTAAAGGCATTGAACTTCTTGGCATCAATTATATTATTCTTAGCCTTTGGAGCTGAATCAACCATGAAAACCACATTTAATACCATGGTATATTATTGTATTTCTCAATGTCATATCAGGCCATTAGTAACTAGAAGTGTTTCCTACTCCCTCCGCCCCCAATTCAGTTTATTCAGTCCTATAAATTTGGGATCGGTTTCCATTTCCCCATTCAGTTTGGATTGTGACTGCACTACTTTAGGTCTTAGTTTTACACTTGAACTACTAAACTAGAATCCTCATTGGCCTCTTTCCAGTCTCTGTTTCTGACTCTATTCTTCGCTTAGCCACACAGTTCAATTCAAAGGGGGAAATGTGGTTATTTTCTTTCCCTGACACTTTTGCTTCTGGCAGAGGGAACGCTTTCTTCCAGTGCCCTGAACACATCAGTATAGCCACACCACCAGAGAAAGATGAGGCTTTCTGCTCCTGTTAAAAGTTACAGTCTTTGAAACCCACTGGGATAGTTCTACCCGGTTACAGAATCATAATTGACTTGAAGGCAGCGACCTTCTCAGTGTCTTATAGGACTTGTAGTGCGTGACATGTCGGGCTGCTAACTGCAAGACCGACTGTTGGAAATCCCAGCTGCTCTGAGGAGGGAAACATGAGGCTTTCCAGTAAAAATCGACAGCCTCCCATCAACCAGCAGGGGCAATTCTATTCTGTTCGACAGACCTATGGGGAGTGTCAGTCTCAGTCAGCTCCATTGAGTCAAGCACATTTGTTGTCATCAACATTCTCAAAACATTTTCTTTTTACTTGAGCCCTTGGTATCAGCTCCTCATTTCTCCTCTCCCTCCTTCATCCTTCCTCCCTCATAAACCCTTGATAATTTATAAATTATTTTTATTTTGTCATATCTTACACTATCCGACGTCTCCCTTCACCCACTTGTCTGTTGTTTGTCCCCCAGGGAGGAGGTTATATATAGATCATTGCCATCAGTTTCCCCATTCTCTTACCCTCCTGGTATCGCTACTCTCATTATTGGTCCCGAGGGGTTTATCTATCCTAGATTCCCTGTGTTTCCACCTCTTATCTGTACCAGTGTATATCCTCTGGTCTAACTAGATTTATAATGTAGAATTGGGATCATGATCGTGGTTGGGGCGGGGAGAGAAAGCATTAAAGAACTAGAGGAAAGTTGTATGTTTCATTGGTGCTATACTGCACCCTGATTGGCTCATCTTCTCTCCGAAACCCTTCTGTAAGGGGATATCCAGTTGCCTACAGATAGGCTTTGGGTCTCCACTCTGCACTTCCCCTCATTCACAATGATATGATTTTTTGTTCTTCGATGCCTGATACCTGATCCTTTAGACACCTATCACACAGGCTGGTGTGCTTCTTCCATGTGGGCTTTGCTGCTTCTCAGTTAGATTGTTTATCTTCAAGCTTTTAAGACCCCAGATGCTATATCTTTTGATAGCCGGTAACCATCAGCTTTCTTCACCACATTTGCTTATGTAGAGCTATCGGTCAGTGAGGGGTGTCATGTCTCCTGGTGGGGCAACCCTATGGTCCTCTCTGGACATTGGCTGCTCTGAGTAGGAATATTGTCCTCAAAGCTTGGTGGGCCAGGATGTGTTCCATTCTCTCTCCCTCCCCCTTCGTTTGCTCCTGTGTGCTCTGATCAGACATGTTCCTTTCCCTGAGCTATAGCTTCAGTGCTGTCCTCTGAAGTGAATTCTTCTCATGGGAGGGAGGGCTGCCAAGACTGTAATTTTTGATAGGAATAGAAAACCTCATCTTTATAGAAATAGATTATTTTGGGCTGGATTTGCAGTGACAATTAACATACATTGAGACCTCTGTGGCCGGATAAAGGTGTACAGAAATCAAACTGTTGTTGTTAGGTGGCATTGAGTCAGCTGTGACCCATAGCGACCCTGTGTACCACAGAACAAAACACTACCCAGAACTCCACTGCCCTCACAATGTTCCTATGCTTGAGCACATTGATGCAGCCATTGAGTTGATCCATCTCATTAAGGGACTTCCTCTCTTTTGTCACCCCTCCACTTTACCAAACATGTTGTCCTTCCACAGGGACTTGTCTCTCCTGACAACTTGCCCAAAGTATGTAAGACAAAGTCTTGCTCTCTTGCCTCTACAGAGCACTCTGGCCTTACTTCTTCCAATACAGATTGGTGTGTCCCTTTAACAGACCATAGTACTTTCAATATGATTCTCCAGCACCACAATTTAAATGCATTGATACTTCTATGGTCTTCCTTACTCAATGCCCAACTTTTACATGTGTATGATACAAGGGACAATGCCATGGTTTGATTTAGGGGCAGCTTAGTCCCCAAAGTAACATCCTTGCTCTTCAGTATAGTAAAAGGTTTGTGCAGCAGTTTTAACCTGATGCAATATGTCTTTTTTATCTTTTGACTGCTGCTTCCATGAGCATTGATTGTGCATCCAAGAAAGACAAAAATCCTTGACAACATCAACCTTTTCTCCACTTATCATGATGTTACCTATTGGTCCAATTGTGATGTTTTGGGGCTTCCTTATCTTGAGTTGTGATCCATACTGTAGGATATAATCCTTGATGTTCATCAGCAAGTGCTTCAGGTCCTCCTCACTTTCAGAAAACAGGGTTGTGTCATTTGCCTACTGCAAGTTGTTAATAAGCCTTCCTCCAACCCTGTTGCTGCAGTCTTCTCTGGTGATTTGCTCATCACATAGATTGAACAAATATGGTGAGAGGATACAACCCTGATGCACACTTTTCCTGATTTTATCCCCCTTTTCTCTTTACGTACAAATTTTATCCCCCTTTTGACCCATATACAAATTCCAAATGAGCACAATAAAGTGTTCCTGAATTTCCCTTCTTATTAATATGATCCACAGTTTATTATAGGCAACATAGTTGAATGCCTTTGTATAGTCAATGAAACACACAAAAAAATCTTTCTGGTATTCTCAGCTTTGAGTCAAGATCTATCAGACATCAGCAATGATATCCCTTGTTCAATGTCCTCTTCTGAATCCAGCCTGAACTTCTGACAGTTCCCTGTCAATGTATTGTTACAACTATTGTTGGATGATCTTATGTAAAATTTTGCTTGCTTGTGACATCAATGATATCAATCTATAGTCTGAACATTCTATTGGCTCGCCTTTCTTTGAAATGGACACTGGACCTCTTTCAGTAAGCTGGTTTAGTGTCTGTCTTCCAAATTTCTTGGCATAGACAAATGAGTACTTCCAGCACTTCTTCATCTTTCTGACACATTTCAAAGGATATTTCATTAATTCCTGGAACTTTGTTTTTGGTTAATGCATTCAGTGCAGTTTGAACTTCTTCCTTTAGCACCATTGCTTTTTATTCATACGATACCACCTGAAATGGTAGACTAGCTCTTTTTGGTACACTGACTGTGTATTCTTTCCATCCTCTCTTGATATTTCCTGCATAATTCAATACTTTGCCTATAGAATCTTTCAAAATTTCAATTCGAGGCTTAAATTCTTTCTTGAGTTCTTTCAGTTTCAGATATGCTGAGCATTTTCTTCCCTTTGGGAGGAACAGGCAGTAAAGTCCCAAAATAACAGATTGCATCATGCCTACAGAAAGATGTGACTGATAAATCACACATCAGGAAATACCAGAATAAATTGTTTAAAATCTATCAGTTGGAATAGAATCAATGGCTGTGAGTGGGTGATGCCATCTACATCTGCTTTAGGAT
Source organism: Tenrec ecaudatus (assembly GCF_050624435.1). Lineage (NCBI taxonomy): Eukaryota > Metazoa > Chordata > Mammalia > Afrosoricida > Tenrecidae > Tenrec > Tenrec ecaudatus. The sequence continues at coordinate 110,270,783 of NC_134535.1, forward strand.
AATTGTGCCAACCTGGCTGATAAACACATGTGGGATTAATTGAAGGGCAGAAAAATAAGTGGCTCGGTGAGCCTTGCCTTTCAAGTTCTTGGGTCTCATGCTTTCTGATGGACGAATCAAGGTGCAGCTGCCTTAGCCAGTTCCTTGTGTCAGCTGGAAAGGCTCACTTCCTGCAAAACATCCCCGAGGAGAAGCCACTTTGGCATATCCTGATACAGCCCTGGGTGCTGGAGCAGTTGTGTGGAGACCACTGCCAGCGCTGAGATGCTTACACATTCACTGATTTGGCTTTCCTCCTGCAGTCAGCATCATTGCATGTGTTTTGTGAGTCTGCATCATTGGTATCGGACATATGGGCTAATGTTGGACTTATGGGCTTGACCAGCACTGGGTTGGGATGTTTTCTTAATGTGAACTTACCCTTTCCATAAAACTCTCTCTTAGACATATGTGTTTCTGTGGATTTGTTTCCCTAGTTTACCTAGACTAACACAAGGCGTTAATTCTTTCTTGAGTTCTCTCAGTTTCAGATATGCTGAGTGTGTTCTTCCCTGTGGGAGGAACAGGCACCAAATTACAGATTGCATCATGTCTATAGAAAGATGTGACTGATAAATCACACACCAGGAAGTACCAGAATAAATTGTTTAAAATCTTTGAGTTGGAATAGACTCACTGGCAGTGAGTGGGTGATACCATCTATGTCTGCTTTACATGCCTATAAGATTTATCTGATCAAGGGACCAAATTGTTACATAAATGTAACTGTTTTTCTGCCTTTGACTTCTCTTTTCTTTCAGATCACTCTGAATTTCTATTTGAACATTTGATATGATATACTTCTAAATATGAGTGTATTCATCTAGCTTCTTAAATGTTTATATTAATCAGATTAATAAAATCTGCACAATAAGCTTGTTTGACTTTTTATTGAAAAGAATATAATAAAATGCATTAAGAAAAATACATTCAGGTCATGTGGATACAAATAAGAAAACTGTTTAATGTTTTTATTCATTAATTCATTCGTCCATGCAACAAACATTTTTTGAGAGCTTGTGATGTACTAGTGTTCCAAACATTCAGTTGTGTATTAGAGAATAAAGCAAACATGCATTCACCCTACCAGAGGAAGACACACAATAATCAAAGAAACCACGCAACAAGAATGCGATGTTAACTGACGTTAAGTAGTTGGAACACTCAGAACAATAAAAATGCTATCAATGAGTATAGGTGGGATGTTTATAGAATTTTAAGATCAATAGCTAAATCTTGTTGAATAGATGATATCTGAGCTACGACATGAAGAAAGAGAGGGCTCTGTGGATGTCCAGGAAAAGAGCCGTTGGGGCAGTGAGCAGGATGAGGTAGTGGGTGCATAGGACACTGGCATTAAAATGAGATGTGTGGCAGTCACAAGGAGGCCACTAGGGTGGAGCACAGTGCAGGAGATGGAAACAAGAAGAGCACAAGAGGAGTGAGGAACAGAGAAAATGTGGACAGATTAGGCAGGATTTTAGAGGTCGTAATGTTTGCAATAAGCGTCATTACAGGGCTGTGAGTGTGAGAACAAGTGTTCCAGAGGGAAAGCTCAAATCAGACTAAAGGAAGCAGGTGAAACGAGGTGGTAGTTTGAATCCATGAACAGTGTTCAGAATCTGAATCTACTCACCCCAAATAAAACGTGCTTATTGTGCATGATTAGCGAGGTTGACCAAATAATGTGTATGCACACTACACATTTTAAATGCAGAAAGACTGAGAGGAGAGGAGTTAACCAGCTCTGTCCCAGGAAAATGGGAATGTATGGTCACCCAAGTCAATAGTGACCTTGCATACTTTTTCCTCTCCTTTGCAGCAAAAATTCTTCATTTATTCTTCTTTCTCAAGCCCATTCGAAACAGACTTTTGATTTCCCCTTCATTCCTAAGAATAAAGTTCTGTGTACTTTTGTGTGTTTCATTTGAAAAATTGTGCTACTTCTTTCTCACTGCAATGACTTCTGGTGATAAATCTACTCTCCTTAGACTTACAGGTAAGACATCTTTTTTCCCCATAGCTGTTTTTTATGATTTTTGGTCCTTTCAGTGGTTTAAGTATAGTGCATCTTCGTGTAGATTTCTTATTTGGTGTTGTCCAGCAAGCCCCAGGATGACATCCCTGCTCCAAGCAGCCAGTGCACAGAGAGGATCGTAGGGCCGGCCCCCACAGGAGATAGGACGTTCCCTCACTGACCCATAGTGCTACTTGGACAGCACTGGCAACACTGTGCAGAAAGTGTGCCCGGTCTGCCCCATGCACAGCAGGGTGAAATGCAAAGGGAGAACAGCAGGGCAGCAAAGAAACCAAGAAATCATGAAAATAGACTTCTGACTCAAGAGACAGGGTTTGGCATCTCATCAGACTTAATTGGAAAACATACATAAGGGTAAGCAGACAGACCTGGAATTATCAATTGGGTTTTTTGTTTGTTTTCACTTTCCTTTTTCTATTGCTCTATGCCTATCTATATAAGATAGGCAGGATGAACAATCCTGAGGAGAAAACGATGGGACTGGACGTTCCAGGGGGACATGGGAGAGGAAGGGGCAGAGAGGGGAAGTGGAAAGCTAGAAACTCAGGGATAAGGGAACAACAAGAGATCTAAAGTTGATGGCGAGGAGGGCATATACTGCCGGTTGGAGTTTATCAAGTGTAATGTCTCTGAGAGGAAATACTGAGAGCCAAATGGAGGGTGAGCATGGTAGTTTGATAGAAGGGAGGTGAAAGAAAATAGAGGAAAGAAGTAGGAGGCAAAATCTATTTATCGAGGAATAACCATAGCCATGTATATATGTAAATATATTAATTTATAATGAAAGGGATAGAGGCCAATGTACATATATTTGAGTGTATTAAGATAGCAGGTGGACTTTGGCCCCTCTTCAAAACCTCCATCAACACAAGAACAATTTTTTCTAATACCCTGGCACTCTGTTACTCACCTTCTTGATACGATCGCTGAAGACACAATAGGTACATAAGCAAATGTGGTGAAAAAGAGATGGTGCCTGACTATCAAAAGATATAGTATCTAGGGTTGTAAGACTTGAAATTAAGCAAGCAGCCATCTAGCAGGGAAGCAAATAAGCCCAAATGGAAGAAGCACACCAGCTTGTGTGATCATGATGTGTTGACGGGATCAAACAATTATATTGATGTGAATGAGGGAGTTGTCGTAGAGACCTAAAGTCCATCTGTAGACAATTTGATACGCCCCACAGAAGGGTTCTAAATAAGGGACAATTCAACCAAGATACAGTATAGCACCAATGAAACACATCATTCCTCTAGTTCCTGAATGCTTCCTCCCCACCTCCTCCCAATACCATGACCCAGTTCTACCTTATTAATCTGGCTAGACCAGAGAACACACTGGTACAGATAAGTGCTCTCAACACATGGAATTCAGGATAGATAAATCCCTTAGGAACAGTAGTGGGAAAAGTGATATCATGAAGGGAGGGGATGGTTGGAGACAGGGAAGGGGAGGAAAGGGGGAACCCATCACAAGGTTGGATAATGGGAATGAACAACAAAAATGTGGGTGAAGGGGGACAATGGAGAGTGTAAGATATGAAATAATAACAATATATAACTGATCAAGGACTCATGAGGGTGGGTGAAAAAAGGGGAGCTAATACCAAGGACTCAAGTAGAAAGAGTTTTGGAAATGATTATGGCAACATGTACAAATATGCTCAATACAATTGATGTATGGAATGTTATAAGAGCTATAAGATCCCTCAATAAAATGATTAAAAATATATATGTGTGTATCAAAATTTAAAAGGATGCACCAAAAAAGAGAAAATGATTGTAATAATGTTTATAATAAAACATTGCCACTTTAACTATTTTTACATATATATTTTCAGTGACATTGCATTCACCATGCTCTGCAACTATCATCACCAAGTTCAAAAGTTTTCATCATTCTGATTTTGGAGGGATTCTCAAGAGCAGGAAAGCCAGTGACTTAGGCTGGGTTTTCAAGAAAATCAAAACCAGTGAAGTGTGTGTGTGTGTGTGTGTGTGTGTGTGTGCATGCGCGCTAAGTGGCTCACATAGCTGCAAAAGTTAGCAAGTTCCGTTTTCAGGAACATTCTACGTCTGTAAGTCAGATATTAGGATGGAGGATTCTCATGACTCAAATAACTCTGGAAGGTTATGGACCCAACATTGGTAGAAGCACAACAGGCTTGAGACTGCAGCGAGAAGTAAACACCCATGTCAGCAGCTCATGTTTGTGGCTGCAGAGATGAATGAAGCCAAGTTTGCCTGGTCAGATGGGAGACTGCTGATCATTCCTAGGATTGCCAGGCCATATAGGCAGCCATTGGCTCAGGTCCAACACTGGGCTCAACAAGCAGACGCAAGGGCCAGAGCTAGCAAAAAGATGAGCAAGTTTTTCTATAACATCTAACTATATTGGCCGCTGGGGGTGCTGGAACGAGCCAGAGGGAGTTGCAAAAGCATTGCATTACACTTCATCCTATATTATAGGACATTTTTTCATTGTGAGGGTGCGGTGCTAATTTTTTCTTTTAGTATTTAATGAAAAGGGTGGTAGAACAAATAACTTTGGAAACCTATTAGGCTATTAGGGCATGTCGATATTTCTAGGTTTCTTGTATTTCTTATTTATCATCTGACAAAGTTCACATATGGGGCATTAACTCCTCTGCTGTCCTGAGTTATGTTGGCCACATTGGAAGCTACATCATTCATCTTCTGGTTTATCTTTCATCCAGGTCTGGATATGGCAGGAAAAGTTATTGCTTTAGGTGTGCCAGGTTACCAAGATGTGGATAGAACCACAGAAAAAAATGGGTGGAAGTTAAGAAGATTAATAAAATATAGCATCAAATATCGAATGGCTTGAATTTGAAAATTGAAATTAAAAAATTCATAGAAAAATCATGATTACTCAAAAGCAAAATTTTTTTGAGTGGTATCATCACTGCAAATTAAATTAAAGCAACAGGTAAAAATCTTTCCCCAACTTTAAGTGGCATTGCAAGTTTAAATAGTCTAACAAGTTTTCAATGAAAAGATCAACCCAAAATCATATAATCTCCTTAACTAAAAGAAATACGTCCTAACTCATTGTTTTCTTAAAGTGTATTAGGACCTTGGGGAAGAGGGGCAGGGAGGGGAAGGCAGGGGAAGAGAGCAGTGATCAAACAATGCCATAACAGGAGAACAACTAGGGAATTAAAATCTATAACAAGGAGGACGGAGAGATCCTGGTGATGTTGGAGCAACAGCAATCTAACTGGGAGGATACTAAGAGGCAGAAGAAGGGTGAGTGGTGGTAGGGCAGGAAGAAGGTAAAAGGAAACAGAGGAAAGAGCTAGGAAACAAAGCTATGGATAGAGGTATAAACGGGTGTGTACATATGTAAACATTAATAAAAATAGAGGTATTAGTGTAACAGCTCTTTTAGAATTTGTCTAGCAGGTTTTCTGGTTTTCCCGGAAACCCCCCCCCCCCAAAAAAAACAGCTATTTAACAATAAAAAAATAGAAGTATTGGGCTAAGTACTTATATGGTAATACAGTGAGGAACTGGATGGACTTTGGGTCTCTGCTCAACCCCTCCCTCACGCAAGATCACTTTGTTCTAACAAGCTTGCATTCTGTGATGCTCACTGTGCTAGTCTGGGTACATTAGAGAAACAAATCCACAGAAACTCATATGTAAGAGAGAGTTTTATACAAAGGGTAAGTGCACATCAAGAAAACATCTCAACCCAGTGCTGCCCAAGCCCACAAGAACAACATTAAGCCATATTTCCAACACCCATCCACAAAGTCCTCCTCCATTTCACAAAACATACACCATGATGCCGACTGCAGGAGGAAAGCCCTATCAGTGAGTGTGTAAGCATCTCAGTGCTGGCAGGGGTCTCCACACGGCTTCTCCAGCACCCAGGGCTGCATCGGAGTAGGTCCTTGTGGCTTCTCCTCAGGCATGTCTTGCAGGAAGTGAGCCTTTCCAGCTGAAGCAGGGAACTGGCTAATGCAGCTGCACCCTGGTCCGACCATCACAAAGCAAGAGACCCAAGAACTAGAAAGGGGAGGCTCACTGAGCCCTTTATCTCTCTGCCCTTCAATTAACCTCACATGTGTTTATCGGCCAGGTTGGCACAATAAACTTTAACTAGCTCACTCAACTTCCCGGCATGATCTCTGAGGACAAAATGAATGCATAAGCAAATGTGGTAAAGAAATCTGATGGTGCCGGATATCAAAAGATATAGCATCTGGGATCTGAAAGCCTTAAAGTTAAACAAGTAGCCATCTTGCAGAAAAGCAACATGCCTACGTGGAAGAAGCACTCCAGCCTTATTTCTATAGGAAAAATAAAAAAAAACCTTTATTTTAAAATAAAGAAACTATGTAGGTTGGCTACAGTGATGGACTCTCACACAATGACATTTGTAAGGATGACACAGACCCAACGGGTGTTTCATTCTGCTGCACATAGAGTTGCTATGAGTCAGAACCGGCTCCAGGGAACCTAACAGCAGTACGTAAGTAGGGGAACCACATTCACGCATTTATGCAAATATTATTTCTCCCCAAATTGACTTACAGATTTAATGCAATTCACAGTCTTGGAACCTGTAAAGTTGGCTCTAATTTTACATCAAGTAAAAGACCCCAAACAGGACACTTCTAAATGAAAGTCGAGATAAAGGCACAGTTTGGCCCTGGTGTAGGGATAGATAAGCTGACAAACAGAAGCGAATGAGAGACAGCAGGATAGAAAGCAGAAGTTTCTATATGAGAAATCAATGGCAACGAGTTTGTATATTGGAGCTGGAATGTGAAAGCTTATTCATAAATCATCTGCAAATGAAGTACTCATAGAATAGTTACTTCTCATATTAAAAATGTAAAATGGAAAAAATTATGAGGCCACATCTCACTCTTTCTCAGTGAGAGGCAAGAATGAGTGTAAGGTGGTGAGGAGAAAACACTTAATGTGTTTCATCTTAAGGGAGATCTGAATCTCCTGAATATGAAGAAACACGTGTGCTCTTAACATGACAGTGATCTCAGAGGCTGCTTTCACACATGGGAAAGGTAGAGGTGTCATCAATAATGAATACCTATCCTCTTTATTGGTATTTATTTAGATTTAAGTCCCAATTTTTCCAGAGCTCCTCCTGGCACTGCCACAAACTATTACTGCTCATTATGGCTACATGAAGCATTGCTCTACACAAGTGTCTGCAAGCTTTTATAAAGGGTGAAACAGTAAATGGCTTAGGTTCTTTGACCATAAAATCTGTTATCACATGGAATTCAACCACTGTATCCTGAAAGCAGCCATACTTATGTAAATGGTTGAGTCTGACTATATTACAATAAAAATTTGATTGAAAACCAAACAGGTGGTGAGCCAGATTTGAACTATCCTCCATCATTTGCTTAGTCCTGTTCTACACTCTCCATCCATTGGTTGGTATCTGCACGTTTGTAAAGAGTGTGTGCATGCGTATATCGCTACTGAGGATACACACCACACATGCCGACAGGATAAAATGGCCTTTAACCTGAACCTGGAGTTTAAGGTTTGTTGTAAGATGTTGTGATGTAGATGCCAGTGGCTCCACGTATGTATAATTGCATGTGACACGGCGCCAGCTACCTATTCAGTGCTATGTTTGAGCCTGTTGTTGAAACCATTGTATCTGTTTGTCTCACTAATGGTCTCCCTCTTCTGCACTCTCTTCTAAACCTGTGTATAGGGCTGTCCTCCTCTAGGGACTGTCCCTCCCCAAACAGAAAGTCCTCTCTTGCCATCTTCTGATCTTAGAAGCAACAGAACTCTATGTACAGACAATAAGGATATTTACAAAGAAATTATCAAATGACAATCCCTGCAGACAGAATCACTGAATCAAGATGAGGATTGGCAGGAAGAGAAACAGTAAAAGAACTTGCAATGTGAGTGAGAAATGCCAATACTTTCAGAAGCCTTTCTGAGGGAAATTGCTCTATACTTTCACCGCGGGTTTATAAATTTAAATGTTTGAAAACAAAACACAAAAGCTGTATTCTATCAGCCATTCAGAACTTGTTCTAGGAGGGTTTGGGAGATTGTTTACTGTATGATTCCCCCCACCTCCTGTTCTTTAGATAGATAACAAATTCAGAATGCAGGGGTTAGGTCTGGGCTATCGAGAACTAAGCTATAAAAGGTCACTCGAAGCCTCTTGGGAGCCAATGTCACTGCTTCATATGCTTGTCTGGAGATTAGAATCTGTTTGACAGTTTCCGGGACTCGTATTTTTAACAGGACACAGAGTACTGGGTTTTCACCAGCAAAAAAGAGGCCTCGGACATTGTTTTATTGTTCTGGATATTCCTTTAGTGGGAAACCGGAACCTCAGCTGACTTAGCAGCAAACTGAACAGATGCCTGCACTCAGGTCTTTGGGAATAAAATTACATGTGGGAAGGCGGTACTGGAAGTAAAGAAATCACTTTGGGTATTGGGAGCAGAGCCAAGGCTAACAGGGATGGTTTAAAGGATCTTGTGTTTCACTGCAGCTGAGGGAGGGGTGTTTAACTTGTTCAGATAGTTTGTCAAAGAAGAGGCATTGTTCCTGATAAAAAGAGGTAGCTTATCGAGACAAAGAAGCAAGAAAATAACACGCTGTTTGTGACCAAGGGCAATTATCACTGTTTTACAAAGACTTGTCCCATGACTATAAAGCACTATCCTCTGATTAGTTTTTCCCAAATAAAAAGTTATTTTTGTGTATTCCGGGTACCTATTGCCATTGAGTAAATTCTGACTTTAATGATCCCTATATCTCAGGTCCACTAAAATCAGTTTCTTTTGTATAAAAAAATTCCAGAAAAGAGATAGTGACTGGGGTCTTAAAGGCTTGAAGATAAACAAGCTCAGAAGCAACAAAGCCCACATGGAAGAACACACCAGCCTGAGTGAGCGAGTGATCCCAAAGGGATCAGTTATCAGGCATCAAAGAACAAAAAATCATCATATCATTGGCTGCACACCTCCATGATAGGATCGCTGAAGACAAATGGGTGCATAAGCAAATGTGGCGAAGAAAGCTGATGGTGCGCGGCTATCAAAAGAGATAGTGTCTGGGGTCTTAAAGGCTTGAAGATAAACAAGCGGCCATCTAGCTCAGAAGCAAAAAAGCCCACATGGAAGAAGCACACCAGCCAGTGCGATCAGAGGTGCCAAGGGACCAGGTATAAGGCATCATGCAAAAAAAAAGAAAAAAGAATATGTGTGTGTGTAAGTGTATATATATATATGTATGTATATGTATATATGTATATATGTATATATGTATATATGTATATGTATATATATATATATATATATATATATATATATATATATATATACCACATTGAATGAAGGGGGAAGTGCAGAGTGGAGACCCAAGGCCCAAGTGTCAGCCACTGGAGATCCCCTCATACAGGGGTTTAGGAGAGGAGATGGGTCAGTCAGGGTGCAAGGTAGTACCGACGAAGAGCACAGCTTTCCCCCAGATCCTGGATGCTTCCTCCCCCCAACTACCATGATCCGAATTCTACCTTGCAGGGCTGGATAGGGCAGAGGTTGTACACTGGTACATATGAGGGCTGGAGGCACAGGGAATCCAGGGTGGATGATACCTTCAGGACCAAGGGTGTGAGGGGCGATACTGGGAGAGTGTAGGGTGAGTGGGTTGGAAAGGGGGAACTGATTACAGGGATCCACATGTGACCTCCTCCCTGGGAGAGGGACGGCAGAGAAGGGGGGGAAGGGAGACTCCGGATAGAGCAAGATATGACAAAATAACGATGTATAAATGACAAAGGGCACATGAGGGAGGGGGAGCGGGGAGGGAGGGGAAAAAAAAGAGGACCTGATGCAAAGGGCTTAAGTGGAGAGCAAATGCTTTAAGAATGATTGGGGCGGGGAATGTATGGATGAGCTTTATACAATTGATGTATGTATATGTATAGATTGTGATAAGAGTTGTATGAGTCCCTAATAAAATGTAAAAAAAGAAAAGGGAAGAAAAAAAAAGAAAGAAAAAAAAAGAAAGAAGGAAAAGAAAATGATTAGGGCAAAGAATGTATGGATGTGCTTTATACAATTGATGTATGTATATGTATGGACTGTGATAAGAGTTGTATGAGCCCCTAATAAAACGTTAAAAAAAATTCCAGAATCATTAAGTAACTAGGGACTATAGTCTGGTGCCTTAGCTATTGCAAGTGTTTATTCAGGTGTTGCCACAAAGTTTTCCAAACATCTCCTTTGTGGAAAGCTTCTCAGAACACTTTCAGCAAAAACTCTTCACAAAACCTCCAAATATGGTCTGAGCCATATTTCTTCATTGTCACCCTTATGCAAAACCCAAACCCAAATAGCTACCCTTGAGCCAATTCCAACTCATCGTTACCCTGTAGAATATGGATATTGACCAGAAGAAGTAGAAGCAGAAGCAGGTCCATATCCAATATAACTTTTTTTCTTTTATACAGGTTTGAAAACATAGATAGCATCGTATTTTCCAATGCAACATTTATTACATAAACAATTCTGTGGGATTCATTCCATCGATCATGTTTTGCAACCATTACCAATATCCTTTCTTACATTTTCCCTCCCCATAAGCAAAAACATCCTGCTTGCATTCCCATAAACTGGAAACCACCATCCAACTTGCATCTCGATACTATGTTTCCACATTCTATCTCCAGGTGGTGCAGACTGGGAGCCACAAGAACAGCGGCTACACGGAGAGCCAGCCTCCAAAGCCCACAAAGCCAGCTGGATGCTGCCCTCCAGGCTTACTTGGAGTCAAACTCGACTTAACGGCGGTGAGTTTTTGTTGTTGTTTTGAATGAGGTACCTTCTAGAGAGCCCTGGTGCTAGGTAAGCTTTGCATTGCCAAGTGCAAGGTCGGCAGTTCCCCAGCTGCTCTCTGGGAGAAAGATGAGTCCATGCATTCCAGTCAAGATTCACAGGCTAAGACGCGCCATGTAAGATCACCATGAGTCAGAATCTACTCGGGATGCTGAGTTTATTATTTTTTATGTTCCTCTGAGTAGAAAAAGCAACATTTGTGCTTTTGTGATTCACTTACCTCACATAAATGTTTTATGACTTAGGTTGTGACATATATTTGGATTCTCTTAATATTAGAATAATAGTCCATTGCATGTACAGATATAGCACATTTTGTTTACCCATTCTTATTTTGATGGCATTTTGGTTGTTTTCACTCTTGTACCAGCATGCACATACATAAATCTGGTTATGACATTGGTTTCAAGCCTCTTGGGCATAAACTCATTCGTGTGTCATATGGTAGCTCTAGGAGCCCTGGCAGCATGGTGGTTACACAGTGGGCTGCTACATCACCAGCCCATAGTAGGAGAAAAATAAGACTTTCAACTCTAGTAAAAAGTTAGTCTCAGAAACCCACAGGGGCAGTTCTATGCTGCCCCACAAGGTCTCCATGCGTTGGAAACGTCTTGATGGCAGTAAGAGTTTATGGTCGGTCCCTAATCATAACAAACTGTGCCTAACAATGCAATGAATGGGTATTACAGAGTACTTCCTTGTGCTGATGAGGAGCCTGTATATAAACCAAGAGGCAGTTGTTCGAATAGAAGAAAGGGATATTGCGTGGTTTAAAATAGGAAAGGCGAGCACCAGAGTGGCATCCTTTCACCATACTTATTCAGTCTACATGCGGAGCAGATAATTTAAGAATCTGAATTATTGAAGGGGAATGCACTAGCTTTGATTTGAAGAAAAGTTTCAAAATGCTTTCAAAGAAGGCTCCTCAACAACCTGTGACACACAGAAGATTCGAAGCACTTAGTGACGAAGATGAGACACTCTAGGCTTCAGTATGGAATGCAATGCAACATAAAGAAAACAAACACCCTCACAAAGGGACCCAGAGACAGCTTTATGATAACCGGAGGTTGACGTTGTCAAGGATTTCATCTTACTTGGATCCTCAATCAATGGTTACAGAAGCGCGTATGCTGCATAAAACCCATTTTAAAGTGTTTTTTTTTTTAGTGAAGATTTCCCTTTAAACATTAAGGTGCACCTGACCCAAGTCATGGTATTTTTAATTGATATATATGTATGTATATGTGTATATATATATATATATATATATATATGAATGCTGGGCAATTGATAAGGGAGATTGGAGGATAGTTGATGCATTTGAATGATAGTTTCAGTGAAGAATGTGGAAAATACCATGGACTGCCAGAAGAATGCACAAATCTGCCTTGGAAGAAGGGGGGACCGGTTCTGAAAGAAGGACATCTAGATGGTGCAGCGGAAGATCGTTGAGGAAGACACTTAACGAGGTGGAGTGCCACAGTGGGCGCAAGCGTAACAGGCGTGAGGATTGTACAGGACTGGGTAGTATTTAGCTCTGTTGGAAGAGGGGTCTCTATGAGCTGGAGGTGACTCCGTGGAACTCACAGGAACATGCTAATTCTATTCTTTTAAGCTGTCCTCTGATTCTCTTTTCAGATGACACCAAGTGTCGGCCTTTTTTCATGTCTATCATTTTTCTGACAATTTTAAATAGTTGACACTAGTGAAGGAAACTTTACCAGTGGAAACTGAGGCAGAGCACAAACTCACAATGGAGAATTCCGATTCAATTGTTTATTTAGTCTTCTAACAACATGCACTCTCTTCACAAGTGGGTCCTACTTGTTGCTCTGGGGGCAGCGTGGCTTACACAGTGGTCTGATGGTTCAAACTCATCAGCTGCTCTGGGGGGAGAACCATCAGGCTGTCACGTCCTGAGAAAATTCAGAGCCTTGGAAACCCACAGGGGCAGTTCTACTTTGTTTCATAGGGTTACTATGAGTCGTAACCAACTCAGTGGCAGTGAGTCTGTATTGACTGAATTGTATTTGTTGACTTGTTTATTTTCTTTCTTTCATCAGCCAGGAAAAAAAATCCATGTTTTCATCAGCAACAACCCCCCCAGTTTTATATATTATAATATCCTTAACATCAAGAATAATGTCTATTATAAACTAGACAATAAACCATTACTGGACAACGATCAAATGATTGCTTTATGAAAGTTATTAATTTTATATTAATTATTAAACAAAAGAATGAATCTCAGTTGCCCTTTGAAGTTCATATTATAATTATCCCTTGATTAGATAAGAAAACAGGCTGAAGAACTTGTCCAAGATCACACCTAGTTAGTCCTGGGGCTGGATTTAAACATTTTCCCCTGTGAATATATCAATCTAAACAATCCTTTTCGCTCCATCCCAGGTACCACCTGGGTATCACCACTTCAGTTTCCGACACAACCACGAAAGAGGCTAAGTCTTTCCCTTATCCAAGCCAACTGCGAACTTGCTGAGAGGAGCATCTTTAAACATGGCTTTCCTCACAGTGGTCCCAAACCAGAAATGAATGAGATTTGTTTATCAGTGTTGTTGGTTTTGTTTGCTTCCTGTTTGTGTTTTGTGTGATTTGTTATATATGAAATCCGGTACAGGAAAATCCATAGACAGTAGCTGGACTGAGAATTGCCTGGGGGTAAACTGGCAGGGGAGGATGGAGGAAATGGAGAGCCAATAACCATGAGGACAAGAAGAACATGTTCTATTATTGATTGATGATAGCACAAATGTAAATATGATTGGATGGCTAAATTGTATAGTATGTGAAGTATGTGCCAGTAAAATAATTTAAAAAATGAAATGGCCATTTCTGTTTAAGTCAACAAAATGCTTCCAAGTTCTTTCTACTTTTGGAATCATCTTTTCTTAGATTCCAGCAACATTAGAAAAATCCATGAGCAACTCAGGGTGAATATATGGGCATCTGAATTTACTAAGTAAATCAGAACGTGAATTAACATGTGATTCTGATCGACAAAGGTTTGGGGCAGCTTCATCATGCGGAGGGGAAACAGACAACAAAAAATTTGAGGCTCTACGAAGTTTAGTAACAGTAATTTTGCTTTTTCTGAAGCCTTGATATGAAATTAGAGTTAGATTCATGGCCATCTAAGAGTTAACTTTGAAACAAAACAGCAAGGAGGAGCTGCTGGTTCCAAGTGGCTAATCTCTCTAACCCGTTTTACGTAGCCCTCAGAATCCAAGAAACTTTAGCAAAGGATTAAAAGTTATATAAACAAAGATCTCATTATTTACAACTCCGATTCTCAGAAGAACAAGAAGCTCTAGCTTACATGTTTGCACTACTTTATAACAATCAGTTACTTAATATGTAATTTTTCACCAACCTGATGATCTTCCAGTATAGAAGCAGCAGCGAAAGGAGATCAAGGTGACTGCTAAGGTAAAAGTAGTTCACTTACCGGGATGTGGGTTACAATTCAATCCTTATTGCTTGGGAAAAGACAATCTTAAATTAAAATATAAGATGCTTTGGGTTTTTCTATACTTTGATTACCTTGTCTATACTTTTCTCATAGTGCTGGCTAGAATTCTATTTAAAGCATAATTTAAGCAACACTAATATTAATTATTTGTTTATATATATACATATATATGGATCTGTATTTTGAATTCTTCAAATATGCAGTTGCATTACAGGATAGTCTAAATGATTCTTAACCACCCCCACACACACGTCATTAGAATTTTTCAAAATTCAAAACTGAGATATAGTTAATTTGTTAAAAAGTCAAATAACAAAATATTGTAAAAAATACAACCCCCCCCCCCAAGATCCCTTAAAACTATTTGGTGCACCTCTTTCCATGTTTCCTTCCAACTCATGTATATGTATATAAAAATATAAAGCTACCTGTGTAGATATGTAACAATGTAGAAGCAATACAGGTTGCAACTTGAGCCCCATTCTTTCTTCACTGAATGTTATAAATCTTAAAAGGTGTGCTAATTTAACATATAAAATGGGCTGTTCTGTTATTTTGAATTGCATTTTTTGCTACTCATGAGATATTACTAGTGAGATATTCTTTTTTTGTCTATTTGTGTTTTTTCCCTTTTGAACACTAGTTTATATATTTACCTGTGCTTGTTTTTTTTCTTATCAATTTGTATAAATTCCTTTTTTTACTTTAGTAGTATAAATCCTGTTTCTCTTATATGTTTGAATATTTTCTCAACTATTCTTTCCACTATGTAATTTGTATTTTTATGAAGCCATGCTACATTTTTCCTTTATTATTAGTTTCTTGTCTTTTGAAAGCTACTGTTCTCCACCATGAAAGTTTAAAATTACATTTTTATTTTTTGAAATATTTTTAATTTTTAATCTTGAAATAATGAACATACTATCTTTTCTAAATTAATAGATATATATGAGGCAGGGATATTGCTTCTTTTTCCCTTTCATGTAGAAATAGGATTCTAAAAAATTCATTTTTCAGATTAACTGATCTTTTAGCATGAAATTATTATTTTGGTATTTATAAGAGATATATACTGGATCTAAGTAGAAACTCAGTTTATCCTTACTCTTAAACTATATTGCTTGACTCATATTAGTGTTACAGAGAGTTTTAGTGTTTTGTGGCAAATCCACCTTTTTTTCAATAATTTTAGGTAAATCACACACATTTATTTTTCCATACAAGCTTTAAAACTTTTCATTTAATTTAAAAATAAAACCAAAACAAAGGAAAGCACGACCTATGGTGAAACTTGTATGAAATATAGATCCTGACTAGAACACAGCTCAGGATGAGTCCCTCTTCATGATGCAGCCCCAGGCCACAAGTGCTGGAGTCTACCGGACAGGCACCCTTACTTTGTGTTCATGCAACACACGGGATTCACAGCGAATATATTGCACTTTTATGACTACAGATTCATTACAGTATGAACGGAGAAAAACGAAAAGGTGCTTTGAATGAGGTCTGAGAGACCTCCCAAGACAAAACTTTCTTATCACCAGGGACTCCCTCCCTCCGGAGAGCAGGGAGAGGCACAACTTGGAAATCCACGGTTGACAGCAGACCACTGCAATCAAGCAAATCCCCACTCAAGTGGGTCACATGATGTTTTTGTTTGTTTGTTTCTCAGTGCACCTAAAAGTCCTGCTCACACTCTGCTTACTGCGGTGCCTTCAAGGAGTCCGTGCAGAGATGTAGAGCAGCATTGGACCGCTAAGCCGACGGTCACTGTCGAGAGCTGCGGCAGGCTGCCCACGGTGATTTACAGCCTCGCGGAGTTGTCACCCCCTCCGCCGATGGCCGTGACTTGCTGTTTGTGGGTCTGTCTGCTTTGCAGTCTATCATGTGTGCAACAGCAATATGAAAGGATATGAAATACCGTGAGAATTACTGTAACATGTTAGAGTCACGCAGTACCTCTTTCCAACACATTGTTGGAAAATGATGCCAATAGATTCACAGTGCTGCGATAAACCTTCAGTTTGTAAAAAACAAAGCGAAGAAATCACACAGTATTTGGAAGTACAGTGAAAGAAATATGGCCAAATTACTGTCAAACAGAAAGCACCTCCAGCCTTGGTTTAGAGATTTTTATGGATGGCTGAATGGCACGCCAAATCGCGCCTCCTGAGATGAGTTGGTATTGGCCAACAGAGGAAATATTTTATCGTTTGTCCAGCTTGCGCTATGCATATACCCTCAGGTGTCCGCTGGAAATCCTAACTAGGCACCTCAGTCGCTCTAAAGTCTTTCTCTACAGTCAGGGCAGAGGTCCCCTCCCCAAATCCACACCAAATTCGCCATCCTTGCCGTCAATTCGGACTCACAGCGACCCTATAGGTAGGTTCGCTCTTTAGGGGAAGAGAAGGCTTGTCTGTCTCCAGAGGGCATGAAGTCCTTTAATTATCATACTTTTGTGAGACTGTTGTGTTTACAAGTATTAATACTGATTGACTTAAAAGTCCGGGTTGATTTTCCCTATTGCTTTTCTGTTCTGTTTATTTCTGCTCTGATCTTTTAAATTTCCTTTCTTCTGAAAGTCTTTCTTTTTCCCCTAGTTTCTCAGGTTGTAGTGTTAGACTGTTTATTTAGGATCTTTCTTTGATTTTAAGGTAGGCTTTTTGTATCCCTTGTAACATTCTCTTGATATTTTCTTTATTGCTTGCCAAAGGTTTTGGTATAGTTTCATTTTTGTTCCTGTCTAGGCACATTTTAAATCTTTTTGAATTTTTTTCTTTGACCCATTGATTATTTAGTCATGCATTAATTTTCACATATTTGTGTATTATGTGATTTTACTTCTACTATTATTTTTGTTTTAATTTCTAGCTTTATTTAATATTTTGTATGAGTTAAGTTTTTAAAAGTTATTGAGACTTCCTTGTTTTCTAAAAGATTATCTATCCTGAAGAATATTCCATGTGCATCAGAGGAGATTATACAACATGAGGGGACTTCAAAAAGTTCATGAAAATATTCCATTATTTTAATTTATTTATTAAAAATCATTTTATTGGGGGCTCATGCAACTCTTATCACAATCCATCCATCCATCCATTGTGTCAAGCACATTTGTACAGTTGTCGCCATCTTCATTCTCAAAACATTTTCTTTCTATTTGAGCCCTAGGTATCAGCTCCTCATTTTTTTCTTTTAAACATTTTATTAGAGGTTCATACAACTCTTATCACAATTAATTGTGTAAAGCACATCTGTACATTCATTGCCCTCACCATTTTCAAAGCGTTCGCTCTCCACTTAAGCTCTTGCCATTAGGTTCTCTTTTTTCCCCCCCTACTCCCCACTCTCCCCTCCCTCATGAGCCCTTGATAATTTATAAATTATTGTTTTGTCATATCTCGCCCTGTCCGATGTCTCCCTTCACCCACTTCTCTGTTGTCCATCCCCCAGGGAGGAGGTCACATGTAGATCCTTGTAATTGGTTCCCCCTTTCCAACCCACCTTCCCTCTACACTCCCAGTATTGCCACTCACACCCCTGGTCCTGAAGGGATCATCTACCCTGGATTCCCTGTGTTTCCAGCTCCTATCTGTACCAGTATATATCCTCTGGTCTAGCCAGACTTACAAGGGAGAATTCGGATCATGGTAGTGGGGCTGGGGGAGGGGCGAGGAAGCATTTAGGAAGAACTAGAGGAAAGTTGTATTTTTCATCGTTGCTACATCGTACCCTGCCAGGGGATCTCCAGTGGCCTACAAATGGGCTTTGGGTCTCCACTGTGCATGCCCCCCTCATTCACTATGGTAAATTGTTTTTGTTCTGATGATGCCTTATACCTGATCCCTTTGACACCTCGTGATCGCACAGGCTGGTGTGCTTCTTCCATGTGGGCTTTATTGCTTCTGAGCTAGATGGCCGCATGTTTACCTTCAAGCCTTTAAGACCCCAGACACTATCTCTTTTGATAGCCGAGCACCATCCGCTTTCTTCACCACATTTCCTTATGCACCCATTTGTCTTCAGTGATCCTATCATGGAGATGAGCACACAATGATATGATTTTTTTTTTCTTTGATTCCTGATAACTGATCCGTTCGGCACCCTGTGATCACACAGGCTGGTGTGCTTCTTCCATGTGGGATTTATTGCTTCTGAGCTAGATGGCCACTTGTTTACCTTCAAGCCTTTAAGACCCCAGACGCAATATCTTTTGATAGCCGGGCACCATCAGCTTTCTTCACCACATTTGCTGTTCACCCGCTTTGTCTTCAGCGGTTGTGTCGGGAAGGTGAGCATCATAGAATGCAATTTAATAGAAGAAAGTATTCTTGCATCGAGGGAGTACTTGAGTGGAGGCCCAATGTTCTTCTGCTACCTTAATACTAAACTATAAATATATGTGCACAGTCCTATTTCCTCATCCTTATACATAAATATATTTGCGTATGTACATGTCTTTATCTAGACCTCTATAAATTCCCTTTGCCTCCCAGCTCTTTCCTCTATTTCCCTTGATCTTCCTCCTGTCTGGAGCGGGAAATTCTTGTACCTGACCTCAAGTTTAGTGAGCCTACATTTAAGAAGTTTACTCAGAGTTCTTTATATTTATCCTCTGCAGTGTGACAGATGCATAAAACAGATGTTCAACTTATGCTTAAGAACTTTATCAGGCAAAAAGCTGTGGCCATATCTGTCTACCAAGAGATAAATCAGATGACTACGTCTGAAATGGAGCTGTGTCCAGGTGTCTTAGGTCCTGGCTGGGCCATACTGGAGCCAAAGACACCTCAGTAGTAAGGAGCTAAAAGTATATGTTGCATAAGTAAAGTTGAGGGGAGAAATTTTAATTGTGCATTTTACAAAGAAAAGATGCATTCATTTCTGCCAAAGATGCTGCATTGGTGATGAATCATCACTGAAGGGTGGGTTCTTCAATGAACTTGCTACAGTGGTCAAGAGGGAAAGAATCAGTTTTCAATAAGCTGCCCAAGGACAGCAATATCAGGCATGTATGACATTTCCTGCTTTCTTATCTATTCCTGGGAAAACTTTGACTCTGGAAAAGACAAAGTATCTTTGTTAAGCACTGGGAAGGAATGAGGGGGAGATAGGTTGGGAACTAGGGAAATAATGTGGAGCTCCTTTCCCACTGTAAGCTTTGCATCGGTAGCAGTGAGATGAAAGAAGTGTTCATGTAAATGAGTGAATTCCAAAGTCCACTGGTTATATTAACCCAGAATTTAGCCTTTAGCGGGACTACAAGTGACCAGAGGACTCTCCTTTTTTGTATACAAACAGAAATGGGTGTGGCCTGTCTGCGATTTCATTTGATGGTATTGTTGGGTGCTCGTGAGTGTATTCTGACTCACAGTGACCCCAGAGGGTTTCCTTGACAGTAGTCTTTCTGGGAGCAGATTGCAAAATCTTTCCTATCATGAGATCGTTGCCTTGAACCTGTGACCTTTTAGTTGGTAGCTGAGTTCCTCATCTTTGTGCTATCAGTACTATCCTTTGGGACCAATTTGTTAGGTAATTTGAAAGGAGGTAAGGCTATTTTCTGATCACACCATATACATTCCATTTGTTCCAGGTGTTTGCAATTGCAATGAATTTCTAATATAAACCCTGCTCAGGAGCAGTCATCTCATCTCCACCCCCACTCAAAAATAAACACCACCACCCCTGGTTGTCAACAAGCTAATTGTGACTCACAGTGACCCCAGCTGTTACAACTCCATAGGGTGCTCTTGTCTGTTATTTTTGGATGCAGATTCCAGCCCGTTCTCTTCCACAGCCTGAGGAGTGGGTTATAACTACTCACTTTTAGCTTAGAAGTGGTGTGCCTACCATTTGTATCATTCAGGGACTTGCTTACAGCACAAAGGTGGGTTTGCTTAAACTTTACAAATCTTCCTCAAAACATATTCTTTTCATGAAATATTTGGCCTTCTGAGACAGCATAAGGTTTTTTTCTTCTTGCAATTCTCCACTCCCTTCAGTATGCTATTGAGAATTTTCTGCTTACCCATAAGCAGTTTACCGTACCTGGAAACTTCTTTGCACATCCCTAGCAGTAGCTTTAGCTTCAGGGGCATGCCATAAATTATGTGAGATGACTCTGTTTCACACAGAAATCTGAAGCATTTTCATAAAACAAAGGCCACTCTACAAAAGGAAATTCTAATGGTAGACTTTCTCGCTATTGTATTGTCATGGTAATTAATTTGAAGTCTTTCACAGTCGGCAGTCATTTATTTCTTTTCAGCGAGCACGTCCTTTTGAGTTATGCAGTCATGCACACTCTCCTTTTCTGAGTTGCTCCTCTCCATGAACACACATTGACTGCCGTAAGCGTCTTATCCACGTGTTCAAGATGCTGATGTCCCTTTGTAGTGTAGTGGGGGACACTTAGGGCTGCTGTCCCCATGGTCATTGGTTTGAACCTACTAACCTCTCTGAGGGAGTACTATGAGACTTTCTGTTCCTATAAAGATTTATAGCCATGGAAACACCACATAGGGATGGTCTTAAAAGTAGGACTCAACTCCCCACAGTGGGTATTGTCGCTTTGATCTACTGCAACTCCAATCACTGTCACCCAGTCAATTCTGACTCATAGAGACCACAGACAGATAGTTCTTAAGTGGCCATAACACTCAAGGCAGACTTTTAAAAAAACTATTATGGGCAAACTATTGTTTGATTTTAAGAAACCTTTTGGGGATATTTTTGGTTTAAAGTTTATCTCAGGGCAATAGTCTCTGCGTGTACCCTTCATAACTCTAGGAAACCTGCAGGCCTAGAGAATTTGAAATTCCTTTCTACTTTTTCACTTTTGACCAGGATTTTTCATCTTCGGGTTATATGAGATCCAGTCCTGCAGTGACTGATGATGCTGTGCTTCTTCCCCAGTGGACTTAGGTGACTTCTCACTTGGGTGTCAACTGCTTGTTTGGAAACAAATGTTAAGACCCAGATGCTATTTTATCTTATAGACCCAGCACCATCTAGGATTCTCCCCACATTTTGCTACAGCTCTGTCTACTTTGTGTACTTTGTGTCCCTTCCTGCAGGCGAGTATTAAGCAGGGCCAGGCTGCTGTGATAGCCGTTTCTGTGTTGTTCAAACAATTCTTTTTTATTTACTCTGTGTACTTCAGGGTAGACTCGCAGGATCATATGATAGGTTCTCCACTCCCCTCCCACCCCCAGGAATCTCTGCACTGTCTTTGACATTTTACATTCCCACCAGCAATAAGAGTTCCTATTTACTCATATCCTGCCCAACATTTGTTATTTGTTATTGTATTTGTTATTAGCCATCCCAGTGTTTGAAATGGTGTCTCATTATAGGTTCTATTTGTACTTAAAAAACAAAAAGAAGCCGGGAGCCTTTCCATGGGTTTGATAGCCATCTGAATGCCTTCACTGGTGAAAGTTAATTGCCCATTTATGATTGAGTTATTTGTCTCTTTGTTACTAAATTGTTGGTGCTTTATGTATAATTTGGTTATTAGATTTTTGTCAGAAATATGGTTTCTAAAGATAGTCTCCCAGTCAGTAACGTGTCTTCACCTTTTAAAATAAAATTTATAATGAACGAAAGTTCTGAATTTGAGATGTCATTTATTTATTTTGCTTTTTACTATTGATGCTTTGCTCTGGGTGTTTTATTTGGGACTCCACTGTTGAAAGTCAGGCCTACATTGACTCTGCTTTTACTTCTAAGAATCTTATGGGTCTAGTTTTCACATTTAGGTCTGAAATGCTTTATAAATCTGTTTTAGTGTATAATCTGAGAAATGATTTTGGTTCCCTTTTCTTTTGTATGTGGAAATCCAATTTTCCCAGTATCATTCACTGTAGAGATTTTTATCTTCCTATCAAATTGATCACTTAATAGAGATATGTGGATTTATGTCTTAATTCTGTTTCATTGGTCTATGTGTCTGTCACTGTACTGCTACCAGGCTGCTTTGGTTATGATAGCTGAATACCATATTTTAACATCAGAAAGTGTGAGTCCTTCTACATTCCTCTTTTTTGTTAGCATTGATTTTACTATTCAGGGTCTCTTGTCATTCCATGTAAAATGGAAGATCTTTAAAAAAAATTCCCATAAAGGGTTAGTTGAAATTTTGATTACGGTTGCATTGAATCTATAGATTGCTTTTCATTTTATGCGAAAGCTTCAACTTTTCATAGAAATGACCCTTCCACAGGGGTCGCCCAATTCATAACAGTGTCAAAATTACAGTTATGAAGTAGCAATTAAAATAATTTGATGGTTGGGGGGGGGTGTCACCACAACACGAGGAACTGTATTAAAGGGTCACAGCATTAGGAAGGTAGAGAACCACAGGTCTAGGCCCTGAAGTAGTTGAGTTAGGATGTTGATTTGAGATCTGTTTTCTTTCTTTATTTAGGCTTTTTTTCCCCTTGGCTATCAGTTGTCTTCTGAGTATTGCCTTTGCTGCATTCCGTAAGTTTAATATTTTGTGCTTTATTTTATTTGACTCTAGGAAATTTTTCATTTCTTCCTTGATCATTGGTAGTTTAAAAATGTATTGTTTCATTTTTATGTTTATGTATTTTTATGTTATTGATTTCTAGCTGCACTCTATTTTAGTGAGAGGAAAATCACATTGTCTATCTTTAAAAACTTCTCAAGATTTGTTTTACAACTTAATGTGATCTATCCTTGAGAATGATCCTTATGCACTGGAGTAGGATACATATTGTATTATTTTGAGTGTTCTCTATATGTCTGCTAAATATAATTGACTTATCATGTCATTAGGTCATTGTTGTGGTCTTAATACTCTTCTTGTTAAATCTTTCTGGTTTTAGTTTGAACTAGGTTTATAGAGCATATAATGTTTCATATTAAAAAACTCATATACGCTTTGTTGAAACTCATTCATTTGCAGTCCCCTCGGTGGACTAGTCCATATTCTACTTCTCCATGTGTGTCCCATTGCTGTCCCTCCCTCTTTCCTCACCTTCTGGATTTTGTCCTCGGATAAACACGGGCCTTTAGGTTTTAAAGAGTTAATTATTCTATGTGAATTCGGTTCTAGACTGTGAGTTATTTAATATGACTCTTCTAGACAACCTCTCCGAAACTCTCACCAAATGACCTTCTCCTGCAAGGGTCTGGGTAAGAAAGTGGCAGGAAACACTGATAGGATACACTGGTGAGTAATTGTTAACAGGGTTCATTGGGAGCGCATTTCTGTTGGGTGCAAATGGATCATCTGAGAGGTAGGAGTGGAGTATCTTACTACTAGCAAGAGCCAGGAGTGGAGGGTGTCCTCTGGATCCTGCGACCTCTGTACAGTGATTCAGAAGAAAGCTACAGCATCAGAGAAGTGACAGAGCAGCAGCAGCGAAGACCAAGAGCCACAGCCTACGATAGTGTGGTGGATTTCCCAGCTCTCAGAACACGTAAAATTGAGTGCTTTGAGACAGAAGGCTTGCTTGCAGAGTGGGTGGCCCTGGGAACTTAATTAGGGGAGTTGGGTTTGCTTACCCACAGACCTTGAGCTGAATGCCTATTGGTTAATTCTTATAGTGGAGTGGCATGCACTTTGGACATTTATTAGCAGCCTTGAAAAGACTTCTGTAACATGTCCTTACTGAACACCTGTATCCTAAGCATTTCAAACTTACATTGTAAGTTATTAACTGCCCTTAATAAACACTGTAATTGCGAATATTGTCCCTAAGTTTGGTGTGGCCATTGCAATGAATTGTTGATCTCAGCAAATGGATCATTAGAGAGTATTATTTGAAACCATGATAGGACCTAAAACGTCTCACAGAACTAAAAAACAAACCAGGAGATGGTTCATGTTGATATGGATGCTGGCAAGTCCAAGTTAGTGGTTCAAGTGTCAGTCTGGAGGATTTTCTTCATTTATGTGGGTGCAGGAAAATGATGACTCAGAATTGGAAGGTAGACTGTTTTCTGATAAGGCTGTGGAAACTGGTGACTCGGGTCAAATGGTAGGCTGCTGTCTCAAGACCCAGGAATAGGAGGTCAGACAGAAGACAAGCCAGATGAAAGATCCAGAACAAGAAAGGAAACTTTGCCAATATTTCTATACATGGGATGTAGACCAGGGAACCAAGAAGACTGAGGGTGGTGGTGGCTGGAGTAAGGTGCCTAATTACCATAATAGACAATGTACTCCATAATGGGATCATAATCATAGGCATAGAGGCAGGATTTACTTGTATATCACAAAATGGACTGCTATGGCTAGAACGGCTGGATTAAATAGTTCACTGCATTGCACCAAGCAAGACAAATTTCCAGTTATTTTGTCTTGGAATAACAATGGCAGGAGCTGCTGATGATAGAATCTTATAGTAAGTTATGCTTTCTGATAGTCATTTGACATCATTTGACATCACTAATGTTTTATTATATACAGTGTGTCTGTCTGGATGGCAGCCAGCCTGTTTGAGGTTCATCTCCATCCAGACAGTCCTTGGGAGAAAGACTTTGTAATTTATTTCTGAAAAATCAGCCATTGAAACTCTTACAGAGTACAGTTATACCCTAACCAACATGAGTCCACCAGAGTCAGATCAGCTCCAGGGCAACTGGTTTTCAAGTTTACTTTTTGGGTATCCATTCTCGTTATCATAGTGGTCCTATAGGACAAAGTAGAACTGTCCCCGTGGGTTGCCCAGAATGTAAAGCTTTACAGGAGTAGCAAACCTCATATTCCTCTCATGGAGCAGCTAGTGGGTTTGAACTGCTGATCTTGTGGTTAGCAGCCCAATGAGTAACCCACTATGATTGGAATCAACTCAGTGGGAGCGGGTGTGTATTCTTTTTATGATTTGACAAGGGAAGTTATGTCTCTCTCTCTTTAAAAAATCATTTTATTGGGGGAGCTTACAACTCTTGTTACAAACAACACATCAAATTGTATCTGACATATTCGTACATGTATTTCATCATTCTTTTCTAGACATTTACTTTCCATGGAAGTTATCTCTTACATTAGTTAATTCTATAGAGATCTGTTAGGCCGGGGTGATTAGAGAAACAGATTCAGTGACACTCATATATGTGTAAGAGAGAGAGGCACAGGGAATCCAGGGTGGATGATACCTTCAGGACCAGGGGTGTGAGGGGCAAAACTGGGAGAGTAGAGGGTGAGTGGGTTGGAAAGGGGGAACCTATTACAAGGATCTACATGTGACCTCCTCCCTGGGAGATGGACAACAGAGAAGGGGGTGAAGGGAGACGCTGGATAGGGCAAGATATGACAAAATAATAATCTATAAATTATCAAGGGCTCATGAGGGAGGGGGAAATGAGGAGGGAGGGGAAAAAAAGAGGACCTGATACAAAGGGCTTAAGTGGAGAGTAAATGCTTTGAAAATGATTAGGGCAAAGAATGTACAGAAGTGCTTTATGCAATTGATGTATGTATATGTATGGATTGTGATAAGAGTTGTATGAGCCCCTAATAAAATGTTTTTAAAAAATAAAAAGGTAGTTATATATGCAGCAAACAGCCAGCCCATTCAAGATCAAGTCCACAAGTCTAACACTAGTCCATAAATCCCTCTTCAGACTCACACATCCACAGGAAGTAATGAAAAATGCAAAGAGATCACAGGCCGGTGGGTGCAGAGTCTTGTGGATCCAATGGCAGTGGAAGCATCACAGGGCTCATGCAGGTCTCAGCATGGCTTGCCTGCAGGGAGGTGAAGCAGAGAGAGAGGGGGAGGTTCTCAGGATCCTTCGGATGAGAAGGCGATGTCCACAAGGAGGCACCATCAGACTGTGACCTGATTGACAGGCTAGACTCCACCCCTACACTTTCATATCTTCAAGTTGACATGAAATTATGTAGTTACCCCAGAAGCCTATGCATATCTATATAGATTGCATTGAAAATCTGAGAATATCACAGATACTTATTTTTATTGTTTGAAAAATAGAAGTACTTCACGTGTTACAGCTGCAGTTTAAGTGTTCCAAAGTGTTATCAAAGTCCATGCTGTAATGTAATCAGAGCATAAAACAGGGGGAAAACTAAACTGGTAGGTTAGATTAGTGGGGGATTTACAAGCTTGAGGATGACAGAGTATTATCCTTCTGACCCTGTCCCCAAACTCACACATTACATGTTGCAAGCTTTATCATTATTTCAACTAGAAATGTAATGCTTTTCCAAAGTTAAAAACTAGAATATATTTTTCTTAAGCTTACATTGTTTTCCTTATGGACAAAAGTCACTCTGAATTTAAAATTTATAAGTCCATATTTGTTGAAGAGAATACAGTGTAGGATAAGCCACAGGAGCTCATTTCTTTCTATCTTGGGCTCGAAATATGTAAAGTTTTATGCTTTGTATAACTCCTTTATGTGATTGATATATTTTTATGACACTGAAATAGCCTTGAATTTGGTAATATGAACATAGTATACCAATATTTGTCTTACAAATGTGTACGTGTTTTGTTTTGTGACGTTAGCGTCAGTTCACTCCATGGCCCAGCCCTCTTCTCAACTCCCCACTGCGTTTCATACTTCCATTGACCTATCTGTCCTGCCCCTTTCTGCCTTCTGAGCTCTGTTTTTTGGCTTGTAAGACTCCAGTTGCCACTTAACAAAATTAATGTGGGATATTATTTGGGTTTAAAAAAATCATTTTATTGGGGGCTCGTACAACTCTTTTCACACCATATATACATCCATTGTAAGTCAAGTACTTTTGTACATTTGTTGCCTTCATCATTCTCAAAACATTTGCTTTTCTACTTGAGCCCTTATGGCAATTGGCCTAGATGATCCCTCGATCTGCGGTCCTAGACCTTCAAGCCCAGTGACTTATTCCGTCAAGGTGTTTGGTTATGGCGAAGATTTTGTATAACTTTACCTCGGAAAGCTCTACTAGATGCCTAGATATCTTTATTGTTATTGTTGTAAGGTGCTGTTGAGTCAGTCTGCCATACCTCAGAACAGAACACTGCCTGCTTCTGTGCCATCCTCACAATGGTCCTTATGTTTGTGGCCATCAGTGCAGCCACGGTGTCAACCCATCTTGTAGAAGGCCTTTCTCTTTTTCATTGCCCTTCTCCTTTCCCAAGACTGATGTCCTTCTCCAGGGCCTGGTCTCTCCTGACAACATAGCCAGTACTAAGACATGGAGAGAAACGTCCTCAGCCAAGCTTCTGTGTGCTCTTGAGTATATTCCCCCATTCTACACCACATTTGTTCAGCTTACATATCGGCCTAGACGTCTACATTTGTCCACTCATAAATGATTTGTTGTCACGGTTAGAGCAGCATCATGTATGCATGTGATAGTTGTTGCCTCTTACTCTTCATCCACCCCCGCACCCCCCCTCCCCCAATGCCGTCTGTTGCCTAATAGTGACGCGCTGGCCTCCTTCTTCGTGCAGAATGTCTTTCCCTTCACCCATCAATAAATGTCCCTCTCCAGTTAGAATTTTCCCTTCCTCCCCCGTCACCTTTGGTAACCATCAGCAATGCTTCTTTCTGTGGGTAAACCATTTTTGTGACTCTTTATAATAGTGGTCTTCATACAATAGTTCTCCTCTTGTGATTTATCCCCTCAGCATCATGTCCTCCAGTTCATGAATGGAATGAAGTGTTTCGTGGATTCATCCTTATCTTTAGCCTTGCCCAGCACTCGGTTGTGTATCTATGTATGCCTCGTGGCATGTGTATTCATACATCGGTGGGTGGGCACGCATGTTGTTTCCATCTGTTTGCTATTGTGAATAAGACCTTAATGAACATGGGTGTGCATGTATTAATTTGTATGGACTCATTTACCTTTGTAAGAAAATAATGTATCACCTAGTGAAGCAAAAAATGAGTATATTACTTCATTGTGCAGAAGGTCTGGCTCTTTTACTACCCATCTTCTTTCTTGTATTTCAATGAGGGTGTGCTCATGTCTTCCCTCATCGCACTTAGGCCATTTGTGTTTTGTGAGGTGCTCCTCTTCCTCATGCGGGAGTCTTGGTGTTAAAATCCGTGCTAAATGAAGCTACTTGGAAGGACTACCTAATATTCAAAGTCAATCTGAACCACAATGTCAAACCGCATGTGCTGAAGCTGTGAACCCACCTCTGATTTTGCTACAATGTGTTTTGTTATATTTATGTGGGAGAGTAACTTGTTTTTATACAAGAGAGCTTCATCAAGTTAGCGAAAAAAAAATGTAATCAAGAGATAATGAAAAATTTCCATGTAGTTTTTGAAGCCCTCTTGTACATGGAAAAGAAGAACAAAGTTAGAATATAGTTTTCATTTTCTGTTTTCTAGTAGGGAAACCATTAGCTGGCTAACCTTTTAAGCCAATATTAAATTACACCCTGTTAATATGTCTTACACATATCTGAAAATTGGGATCACATACATTGATATTTCTGTAAATTAAATTATGCCATAAATATATGCCTTAAATATAAGGTATAATTTAATTTAAAGAAATATCAATTATTTGATGTATTAATCAAATAATTGAATCATCTATATATTTATGTTTTTATCTATCTATCTATCTATCTATCTATCTATCCATCTATCTATCTATCTATCTATCCATCTATCTACCTCGAAAAGACAGAGAACGTGTGTAGATGGGTAACAACACCTAAGCCTTTCTGAGGCAGAGTTCCAGATAAAAACATGTTGCAAATGCAAATATACTGATTATAACTACTGTTTGGATGAGTAAACATTATGCCCGTAGTCTTGTATATTTCAGAGGGAAGAACAATTCACCTCAAGTTACTGGATAGGGCGAGTAAACTCAATTTTAGTAGTAAAACAGTGTATTATTTATTTTACATGATTAAGTTTCTAGACTCAAATGTCCCAGAAGGGCAGCATATTCTAGAGGTGTGTGATATTTAGAGGATATGAAAGAGCCTAAGCACATTGCATTCTAAAATAGCCATATTTGAGCATTCATTAAATTGTTGTGTTATGGTATTTACCATGATGAAGCACAAAAGTGTCTTTTCGAAGTTCAGATGCACTCTGGAAGACTAATCCTACACTGGAGCATGTTGTCAGTTATAGCGGTTTAAATCCCCTAACCATTGTGTTGTTACTTTGTCTCTTGTTTTTTTTCAACCACCAGTGTTGGAATCAAGATGGGGCCAAATGTGCATGCAAATAGTGACATAGTAAAATCCTATTTTTAATACTTTATGCTTTGGCCAGAGCCATATCCCATTATTTTAATTCATAATAAACACAGCTACAATTTACTGGGAATTTTTGCCTTATACTTTTATCTAATAAACACTTTTCTTACACTATATTTTATCTTCATGAGAGGATGTCATTCTTCAATGAAGTTACTACTTTTTTAGATCTAAATGATGGGATTGAGACAGAAAAAAAGGGTTAAATGTATACAACATTTTAAAAAAGAGTTGAGAGTGGAAGCCCAAGATACCTGTGTGAGGTCTCCCCAGGAAATAAGCCTCAGGTGATCTCCCTCTATCCATAGAGAGGGACGGGAAGAAACCGGTTACCAAACAGAGTGCATTGGAGCGAGGACTAGAGGAGATGAAAATGAGAAACCTGACTTGCATTGCTAAAACCTTGTCAATTGATCGCCCCTCTGATGCAGATCGGGTCTGATCTGTTTTCAGCATTTCTCTGTGTGTGTATTCATATTGGGGTTTATCTCATACGTATTTTGTTATTGGGGTAACCCTTTTGAATTTTGGTTATATATTTTTCTGTGTTTGGTATATGAACCAAGGATGGATGAAGCTATGAACTAAGACAGCAAGCAGAATAAGGTCTCCTGGGGGGTGAAAGGCGGGGAGGGTAAGTCCTCCTATCAAGTCCAAGCAGAAGAGAAAGTTTTGAAAGTGATTGTGCTGGCAATTAATTGTACACCAGTGCTCGATATGATTGATCTCTGGAATAATATGACATCTGCATTAGCTCCAAAAAATGGTTTTGAAAAAAAAAGTTAACAAAAAGAGTTGACATTAGCAAAATTATGATAGCTGGAAACCCTGTCCTTTCTACTATCGCAATAACATACTCTAGTAGCCTCCAGTGTCCAGTG
Source organism: Tenrec ecaudatus (assembly GCF_050624435.1). Taxonomy (NCBI): domain Eukaryota; kingdom Metazoa; phylum Chordata; class Mammalia; order Afrosoricida; family Tenrecidae; genus Tenrec; species Tenrec ecaudatus. The sequence goes on from NC_134535.1 coordinate 110,301,333, forward strand.
GCTATTTGTTCTTCACTAACCAATAAGCACTCTTTGAACTGCCTGCTTTACTTCAATACTATGAAGTCTGCTCATATGTAGACAAAAGCCCTTGAGTTAGAAGCATAATAATTATAATTAATGCTAATAAACCACCAAAATTGACTTTGAATTTCTTAGGACTCAAGGGTATGGTAGTGCTCTGTCCTAACAGCCTCTTATTTTCAGGGGCATTTCTTGTAGGAGCTCATCCCACTACCATTTGAGTCGCTTCCAACTCATAATGACCCTATAAGACAGGGTAGAACGGTCTCTGTAGGTTTCCAAGACTATAACTCTTTACGGGAGATTAAAGGCTTGTCTTCCTTTCCTCAAAGTCATTTCTTGGATTTTTTTTTAACACTTTAAATGTCTTGTACAGCAGGTTCGACCAGTATAACACGTCTTTTGATTTCTTGACTGTTGCTTCCATGGGTATGGATTGTGGATTCCAGTCAAATAAAATCTCTGAAAATTTCAATCTTTTCTTCTTCATTCATCCCGATGTAATCTACTGACGCTGTTTTGAAGATTTCTGTTTTCGTACCCCCCTCGCCCCACCAACTTATTTCGTGTCTGCAATACCGATCCCACTTTCACAGGAGGACTTTGCTCTTTGCTAGCTGTTAGCTTCAGTAAGAGTATTAGTTGATAATTTCGGTAATTGCTTTTCCAAAGAGATTTGTCTTTTAATGAGGGAATCTTGAAGACTTAAAAAATAGTCGCTAGAGTGCACGAGAATGATGTTCAAGTTACAGAAAGTTAAAGGAGTCAGTGTGCTGCAGGGATTCTATTCAAGACCCGTTGTTGAATTATAGTCAAGTTTCTGATGAAGCAGTAGGTATTTGTCTAATAAAAACAAGTGAATCATCACAAACTAGAACACAGTTTATCACAATCACAGCCACAGTGGAACCATTGTCTTCTCTCCTCATGTAAAACTGTACTCGTTATTGAAGTGTTTTAATTATATAGGCCATTTGTCTTTAGGATGGTCAAGGCCTAAGCTCATGAAGATGATCAAGGGTAATGTAACCAAGAGGAATTGCTGAAACCCAGGTGGGGACTGAACATGATAGTGGGACAGGAGGAAATTCAAAGGAAATAGAGGAAAGGGCTGGGAGGCAAAGGGCATTTTTACAGGTCTAGATAAAGACATGTACATATGTAAATATATTTACATATGAGGATGGGGAAATAGATCTATGTGGCTATATTTATAGGTTTAGTATTAAGATAGCAGAAGGACATTGGGCCTCCACTCAAGTACTCCCTCCCTCAATGCAAGAATGCTGGCATTCGATGATGCTCACCTTCCTGATACAACCGCTGAAGACAAGCGGGTGAATAAGCAAATGTGGTGAAGAAAGCTGATGGTGCCTGGCTATCAAAAGACATAGCATCTGGGGTTTTAAAGACTTGAAGGCAAACAAGCAGCCATCTAGCTCAGAAGCAACAAAGCCCACATGGAAGAAGCACACCAGCCTGTGCAATCACAAGGTGTCGAAGGGATCAGGTGTAAGGTATCATCAGAACAAAAAAAACCTTACCATAGTGAATGAGGGGGGAGTGCGTAGTGGAGACCCAGAGCCCATTTGTAGGCCACTGGACATCCCCTTGCAGAGGGGTTTAGGAGAGGAGAT